>NC_081181.1:109306304-109545089 GCF_029867415.1 Vicia villosa | reverse complement strand
GTTGGGGAATGATGTGATTCCGTACAAATGGAAATTTTGAGTGGAAGTGAGATTTGAAAGAAAGTGTATGATATTGTTGGGAAAAGAGAGATGTGTAGAATAAAGTTGAGATTTGAATTGGAAAGAAGAGATTTGAAAAGATTTTGAAAATAATGGAATATAGTACAAAAGTTAGTGGGAAACCAAAAACAATTGTTACCAGTACAGTGTGAGTTTCCTGCTTTTGCGCCTGCAAAAAAGATTTAACCCTGCATGAACTGTGTTAGTACTATTTATCTGTAAAATAAATAAATAGTATTTGTGAAGTAAAGAACAGTATTTGGCGTTTGCGTAAGAATAAATTCCACTGTAAGCCAAGTTACTGTGTAAGAAAAATTCTGAAATTTAAGTACTTCATATGCTAGGATATTTGAAATAAAAATCCATGATTATATGAAACTCTTAATTTTCAGATTGGAGTTTTCTTGAAAAAAGATGTGGGCAAATTTTGGGGTATAACAGTTGCCCCTATTCAATCTTCTTAAACCTGAAGAGATTGTCTGAAATCTGAAGGTAGAAGATGATTGAATAAATAGATGCCCTGAAAATTTGCACTTACCTTGATCAGCAGAGATGTTGGAAGTTGCATTTGAATGTTGTCTGTGAAATGTTGTTGGCAGATTGAAACATTACCTGAGATGGGCTTTCGGATGCCACCTGGACAATGTGTTGATGGTTTGTTCATCAGAATGAATCTGTTGATTATATCTTGATGAAGGATTTGAAAGTTGATCATTGTGGAACCGTTTGAGGTATCACTTTAGATCTGCAATGTTAGATCGTTCTGGAACCGTCTGAGGTTTCGCCTTAGATCTGCAATGCTAGATCGTTCTGGAACCGTCTGAGGTTTCGCCTTAGATCTGAAATGCTAGATCGTTCTGGAACCGTCGGAGGTATCGCCTTAGATCTGAAATGCTAGATCGTTCTGGAACCGTCTGAGGTTTCGCCTTAGATCCGAAATGCTTAGATCGTTCTGGAACCGTCGGAGGTATCTTAGATCTGCAATGCTAGATCGTTCTGGAACCGTCTGAGGTATCGCCTTAGACTAGCAATGTTAGATGATAAATGAGTTGAGAATGAGAGTTCTTCAGAGTGAATCTTTGGTTTGATTGTATCTGAAAGGACTGCTTGTCTGAATAAGATTCAGGATGAACACTGCATGTGAGTGAGAACATCTTTGCTGAAGACATCTGTCTACCTGAAAAATCAAGTTAATAATATGCGATGTCTATGATGCATGTATGATATGAGATCCTCGAGCTAGAGGAGAAATATGCAAGTTATGTTGTGTATGAATATGCGTATGATGCATGATTGTGAATGTGAATATGAGTGTGAATGTGATGCATGGTTTATGCAGCTTAGAGCGTGTCAAGCTCCTGATTGGGAAAATAAATCCCAGCTTAGTCGTCAAGAAATGAAGGCATTGTGATTGGGAAAATAAATCCCTGCTAGCCATTTGGAAGTGAAGGCATCGTGGTTGTTGATGATCTTCTGTCTCGCTTGAGTACCCTGGGTTGGGGAAATTCTTTGAGAACCAGGATGTTCTATTGAAGGATCTTTGATTACTGCTCGGGGATGAACAGTAGTTTTGAGAGTTCGGACTGTGACGCCCTTTGGAGTGGGAATGAGGAAGATGCATAATCCTCCGATGCACTATCTGACCAAGTTTGGGTGCGGAGATCACACCTTCTGAAGACAGTAATCTGGAACAACCCTGCTGGGGAATAAGACTTCTTTCGAAAGAAAAATCTTTTTGAGGGATTTGTTGAGGAATGTGTCTCCATTGGGGAAACTTCCTTCTGATGCTGGTTTAGGATAATGTCCAAATAATTGGGACATGTCCGGAATGCTATTCCTGTTTTTCCTGGTAAACATCAATCATATTCAAATGCATATGTTCATTCAAAATATCATTGGGATGCTCGCGTATTCAAAACAGAAAAAATGAAAATGTTAGTTATAAGCTGCATTGATTTTTGAAAAGGTGCCGTGATAGGCGGATTAGTATAGGGAGACAACAATCCTAGAAGTAGGAAATTGTCAGAAAGTTTTGAAAAGTATTTATGAAAAGAAATAGCTATGTGAGAACGATCCAGTCAAGTTTCAATTCTGCTATTGCCAATCTGTCTTCGAGCATCTCATCCCTCACTTGTTGGAAGAAAGTGATTGGACTGATCGGTGTCTTTGAGGTGTTGAACCTTGTCGGTGAGTAGGCAGCTGAGCGGGACATAGTTGTATGCTTTATTCCCTAATTTTTGCCTAGGCTGCCCTTTCAGGTTTTCAGCCTACCGGGATTGTATTTGTTTTGTCTCTAATTTTTGCCTGGATCGCCCTTTCGGGTTTTCAATCCACCGAGACGCTCATTTTTGCCTAAGTTGCCCTTTCAGGTTTTCAACTTAGCGAGCTGTATTTTTTTTTTTTAAGCAAAGTACTTTTTGACTATGTCCGCATTCACAGGGTGTGGGAAATCCTCGCCATCCATGGTGGTAAGCAACATGGCACCGCCGGAGAATATTTTCTTGATTATGAATGGTCCCTCGTAGGTGGGGGTCCATTTGCCTCTGGGATCACCTTGTGGTAAGATGATGCGTTTGATAACCAAGCCACCAGTTTGGTATGCTTGACTTTTGACTTTCTTGTTGAATGCTTTGATCATGCGCTTTTGGTATAGCTGGCCATGACAGATAGCTGCAAGTCTTTTCTCATCGATCAAGTGTATTTGGTCGAATCGAGTTTGAATCCAATCGTCTTCGTCTAGATCGGCTTCTTTCATGATCCTTAAGGAAGGAATCTGGATTTCGATTGGGAGAACTGCTTCCATACCGTAGACTAACGAGAATGGAGTTGCCCCTGTTGAAGTACGCGCAGATGTGCGATAACCATGAAGAGCAAAAGGTAACATCTCATGCCAGTCTTTGTAGGTTACTGTCATCTTTTGTATGATTTTCTTGATGTTTTTGTTGGCGGCTTCGACAGCGCCGTTCATCTTTGGTCGATATGGAGAAGAATTATGATGTTTGATCTGGAACTGCGTGCAGAGTTCAGTAATCATTTTGTTGTTTAGATTCGTGCCATTGTCAGTGATGATCCTTTCGGGGATGCCGTACCGACAAATGAGATTGTGCTTGATAAACCTGGCTACCACATTCTTGGTGACAGAAGCATATGAAGCTGCCTCTACCCACTTTGTGAAGTAGTCAATAGCGACCAGGATAAAGCGATGTCCGTTGGAAGCAGTAGGTTTGATTTCTCCAATCATATCAATACCCCACATTGCGAAAGGCCAAGGAGCCGTCAGAACGTTTAATGGAACTGGAGGTACATGCACTTTGTCGGCATATATCTGGCATTTGTGACAAGTTTTGGAATGATGATGGCAATCTGTCTCCATGGTAGACCAGTAGTAACCTGCTCTCAAGATCTTTTTAGCCATTGTATGTCCGTTGGAATGAGTACCGAAGGTACCATTGTGTATGTCTTCCATGATTTGTTCTGCTTCCTTCTTGTTTACGCAACGAAGTAAAGTCGAGTCATGGTTGCGCTTGTACAAAGTTCCATTGCTTAGGAAGAATTTGGAGGCAAATCTCCTTAGAAACTTTCTGTCGTTAATAGATGCCCCTTCAGGGTACTCCTGGGTTTCGAGATACCTTTGTATTTCATGGAACCATGATTTGTCTTCCATTTGTTTGGTATCGATCTCATTGCAATAGGCTGGTTCGTCTTGCCTGTAAATGGTGATCATAGGAGCTTCGTCGTCCCAATTGACTTTGAACATGGATGACATGGTAGCTAAGGCATCAGCTAGTTGATTTTCTTCGCGTGGGATGTGTTCGAAAGTGATCTCCTCGAAGTAAGGAATCAAACTCAACACATGTTCTTTGTATGGAATTAGATTTGGGTGCTTTGTGTCCCATTCCCCTTTGACTTGGTAGATTACCAAGGCCGAGTCTCCGTAGACTTCAAGGAATTTGATTTTTAGATCAATTGCAGCTTTGAGACCCAGAATGCATGCTTCGTATTCGGCTATATTGTTGGTGCAATTGAAACACAATCTGGCGGTGAAGGGTGTATGACCTCCTGTGGGGGAAATGATCACAGCTCCGATGCCATTGCCGAGCGCATTAGAAGCTCCGTCAAAAACCATAGTCCATCGGGATCCTGGTTGTTTGTAGTCATTGACTAGCATAATGTCTTCGTCTGGGAAGTCAAAGTTCAATGCCTGATAATCATCTACTGCTTGATGAGCTAAATGATCAGCTACCACACTTCCTTTGATTGCTTTTTGCGAAGTGTATTGAATGTCATATTCTGTTAGGATCATTTGCCATCTTGCAATCCTTCCAGAGAGAGCAGGTTTTTCGAACACGTATTTGATTGGATCCATCTTGGAGATCAGGAAAGTGGTGTGATTTAGCATATACTGTCTTAGTCGGCGAGCCGCCCATGCTAAGGCACAGCAAGTTTTTTCGAGTAGTGAGTATCTTGTTTCACAATCGGTAAACTTTTTGCTAAGATAGTAGATTGCGTGCTCCTTTCGACCGGAATCGTCATGTTGTCCGAGTACACACCCCATTGAATCTTCTAACACAGTTAGGTACATTATCAGAGGTCTGCCTTCCACAGGAGGTAACAAGATTGGCGGTTTTTGAAGGTATTCTTTGATTTTATCAAAGGCTAACTGGCATTTGTCATTCCATCTTTCCACTTGATCTTTCTTCAGTAATTTGAAGATTGGCACACAAGTAGGAGTCATATGGGCAATGAATCTGGCTATGTAGTTTAGACGTCCCAAGAATCCTCTGACTTGTTTCTCGGTACGGGGTATAGGCATTTCTTGAATGGCTTTGACCTTGGCAGGATCAACCTCAATACCTTTACTGCTGACGATGAAACCTAAGAGTTTACCGGATCTTACTCCAAAGGTACACTTGTTCGGGTTCAGTCGCAATCTGTATTTCTTGAGTCTGTCAAACAGCTTGTGTAAATGACTCAAATGTTCTTCTTCGGTGTTGGATTTTGCGATCATGTCATCGACATACACCTCTATTTCCTGATGAATCATATCATGAAATAGTGTTACCATTGCTCGTTGGTAGGTAGCTCCAGCATTTTTTAGACCAAAGGGCATTACTTTGTAACAAAAGGTTCCCCAGGGAGTTGTGAAGGTTGTTTTTTCCATGTCTTCGGGTGCCATCTTGATTTGATTGTACCCTGAGAATCCGTCCATAAAGGAGAATACCTTGCATTGTGCGGTATTGTCAACTAGTACATCGATGTGCGGTAAAGGGAAATCATCTTTAGGGCTTGCCCGGTTCAGATCTCTGTAGTCTACACACATTCTGACTTTCCCGTCTTTTTTGGGTACAGGCACGATGTTAGCTATCCAAGGAGGATAACTTACAACTTTTAGGAATCCGGCATTGAATTGTTTTTCAACCTCGTCTTTGATCTTTTTTGACATATCAGGCTTACTCCTTCGCAGTCTCTGTTTGACCGGAGTGCTTCCTTCTTTGATTGGCAGGCGATGAACTACAATGTCCGTGTCAAGGCCAGGCATATCTTGATAAGACCAGGCGAATATCTCGGCGTAGTCTTGCAACAATTGAATCAGTCTTTGCTTGACACTGTTTTCTAAGTCAGCCCCAATTCTGACCTCTTTCTTTTCTTCGTCACTGCCCAAGTTGATGACCTCAATCGGCTCCTCATGAGGCTGTATGGCTTTTTCTTCTTGTTCTAGAAGTCTTGCAATTTCTCTTGGCACTTCACAATCTTCCTCACTTTCGTCCTCAGTTTGGTAGATCGGATTTTCAAAGTCATGACGGGCAATAGCAGAGTCGTTATTGACTGGATCCAGCGTGTATGTGAATCTGCATGGTAGATATGTGAGTGTGTATGAAGAGAAAAACATAGCTATTTGAAAGCGAATAAAGAAAGAAAAAGGATCACAAAATTTTGAACATGCAAGCATCCCATGATTTTATTGAATGCACATAATCATGATATGACAAACCCTTTTTATAGAAGGACCGTTGTGCTAAGGCACACGGCTTTCAAGCTCATGGTTCGATTGTTCAGGAACCACTTTTATCTTTGCACAATATACACAAAGAAAACAGGAAATGGCATTTACTCCTGATCAAAGGAGATCACATCCTCTGCTTTCCAGTTGTTCAATCCACCGTTGTTAGCAGGGAGCACCCAGCTGTTCCAGTTGCAGTTGTTCTTTTCGTCTTCCGTAGCATTGATTCCGCTAGTGGGAAAATGCGTAGGTAATTCCTCAGGATAAGTTGGATGATTTGTTGGATATGAGAATCCAGGTGGAGGTCCCTCTATTGGCTGAGCGAGATGCTCGATAAGGCCGTCCCATGCAGTAGGAATGATGTTTTGAATAGAGACTTGTGCATCCTGATAAGGAGTGTACTGTGACAGAAAATAACCTTCGTTGTTTGGCATCTTCCTGGCTTCTTCAAGAGCGAAGTTGTCGTCGTACTGTTCGTCCCATCCAGTCGGGACAATGTCTTTGATGGGAGTTGAAAAGCTCGGAGGAGCGGAATATTTCACCATATAGTCGTATTTGCCGCTGGGTTCTCCTAGCGTGTCCCATACTTCTTTGGGTGGATTTTGATATTGCTGAGTGACGGGACTTGTGATACTTCCGTCATTTTGATTACCCTCTTCTGTTGGAGTAAGATCTTCCAGAGCAATGTAAGAATTCTGAGGTGTGATATACTGGTAGTTGTAACCGTCATTTGGTCCTCCCACAGCATCCCACATTCCCATGGTAATGGGTGGAATTTCGTCTGGATATGGCTGAATGATGTGGTTCAAGTATGTCCCTTCATCATCAATGGCGTTTACTTCTTGGCTGGCGAAGTGTGATATTAACCCTTCAGAGCGAGGATTTTGATCATTCTTTTGATTTTCACCATTATAGCCCAGACCTAGCTTGTCGGACTTGTAGGGTATATCAGGGAGTTGTCCCCATACTGTGCGATCACCCTGTTCAATCATGGCTTTGGCATCTTTGAGAGAAGCCATAGTTGTAGCTGGAGTAGCAGGAATATGCTTGGTGGTAGAGATATCTGGAGATACAACCTCAAAAGCTTGATACGGAGTTTCGATGGATTCGCCCTCCATCTCAACATACTTGTCGTTGCTCAAGTGACTGACCATATATTCTTCTTCGCCATAGACTGTGACAACCTTTCCTTTTACTGGGTATTTTAACTTCTGATGCAGGGTAGAAGTTACAGCGTTTGCCCCATGTATCCAAGGGCGTCCTAGTAAACAGGAGTATGTTGGAAGAACGTCTATTACGGAAAAGATAACATCGAAAGTTTGAGAGCCCACTCTGATTGGGAGCTTAACTTCTCCGTACACCGTTCTTGTTGACCCATCGAAGGCTCTTACAACCACATCACTTGGTTGTAGCACAACTCCTTTGAAGTCAAGTTTTTCCAGTATTACCTTTGGTAACACGTTTAGAGAGGAACCATTGTCTATTAGCACATGAGACAGAGTGGTGCCGTTGCATTCGATAGAGATGTGCAGGGCCTTGTTGTGATTTCTTCCAGCAGGAGTTAGATCCACATCAGAGAAACCAAGACCATTGGGCACTGTAAGACTGGCGACACAATTCTCAAATTGGTCGATTGGGATTTCTTGAGGCACATGCGCAGCTTGAAGGAACTTCATTAGAGCTTTAGCATGAGCTTCTGAATATTTTAGCAGAGATAACATTGAGATTTTTGAAGCAGTATGCCCCAGTTGTTCGACAATATTGTAATCACTTTTGCAGATGATTTTCAATATTTCGTCCATCTCTTGCTTTGATGGATCCTCAGCAGTGATCTCTACCGGATTTTGAACTGGTTCGATCAGTGGCTCTTTGCCTCGAGTGTTGATATCTGGAATAGGAATTGGAACCTGGATTGGACTAGCAGCAATATTTGGAGAAATTTCTGGTGAAAAGATTCTTCCACTTCTCGTGATCTTGCTAGTGCCTGCAATGTTACTTACAGCTGAAGTAGTTAGTGTTGCGTCCTCTTTAGTCGAGGGATCCTGCTTAACTCCATGAATGTAAACATTAGTGTCATATCCCCATGGGACAGCTTTGTCTGAGGAGTATGGAAATGGAGTTGGTCTAGCAATGACTACTGATGCCACTTTGAGTGTAGCAGAAAGTTTGAATGGAGCCTTGGTAGAGATTTTGAATGGTAAGCTGGAGATCACTGAGACGTCTTCCATTCTTATCCCGTTGGCAAAGACTTTGCCCAACATGTCCATAGAAGGGAGCCTCTCAAACATAATGATACGGCGATCCATGTATTTTTGAATTCCCATCTTTAGATTTTCACAACCATTGGGTTGGCGTGAGCAATAAAAGCAGTCGGGATCACAACCTGGAAAGTAACCAGCTTGGATGAACTTTCTTTTGACTTCGAGGAGTGGAATTGATACTTCGTTCACATCATAAATGTAAACTGTGTCTATGATAGCATTAACAGTTTTGTCATGCTTTGGCATAGGTGCTGTGATGACATTTGGAGTTTCTGGAGGATCGAACTCAATTTCTCCAGCATCTATCATGTCTTGGATTTTGTTTTTCAGGGCCCAGCAGTGATCTGCGTCATGTCCTGGACAGTTTGAATGATAGGCACATGTTGCATCAGGGCGATAATTCAGAGAAGAAGTATTGACATTCTTCGGAGGACCCCTTAATGTGATCAGATCCGCTTTAAGCAAGTGCTGCAATGCCTGAGAGATTGGCATGTTGATTTTGGTGAAAGTTCTTCTTGGTGCATCTGGTCGATGCGTATATTTTGGCTGTTGATCTTTTTGAGGTGCAGATGCGGAGATCATAACTGCCCCTACAGATTGATGCTGATCACTTTTGTGACTTGTCTGAATTTGCGCTGTATTGACCTCATTTCTGATGGGCCTTTTTGTAGTACCAGAGGAGGATCCTACTTGAATTTTTCCATTTCGAATGCCACTTTCGACACGTTCTCCGGTCAGTATTAGGTCAGTGAAACCTGATGATGAACTTCCCAGCAAATGGCTATAGAATGGGCCAGTTAAAGTGCCCATGAACATGTCGACTAGTTCGCGATCAGATAAGGGTGGTTGAACCCTTCCAGCCATATCTCTCCACTTTTGTGCATACTCTTTGAAACTTTCTTTTGGTCCCATAGACATGCCTCGCAATTGAGTACGAGTGGGTGTAAGATCAGCATTGTATTGGTACTGTTTGTAAAAAGCAGCAGCTAATTCTTCCCAAGTATGAACCTTGGTATTTTCTAGCTGGTAGTACCATTCGAGTTGTGTACCTGACAGACTTTCTTGGAAAAAGTGAATCCACAATTTGTTATCTGTTGTATGAGGTTGTATCTTCCTCACATAAGATCTCAAATGTAGTTTTGGACAAGAAACTCCATCATACTTTGCAAAGGTTGGAACTTTGAATTTTGGAGGGATGACAACATCCGACACGAGTCCCAGATCATTGAAATCTAAGCCAGGTATTTTTTGTATTTCCATAGCTTTCATACGATCCTCCAACTGTTGGTATTTGTCATCATCCTGTTCGTCTCCAGAATGATCTTCTTCTTCATTTGAAGAGAGAGAGGGTTTAGCAGAACCCTGGTTGCTTTGATTATCTTCTTGTTCACCATCACCGACTATTTCAGGGATTGGTGGCTTTTTGATCTTTTTGACAGGGATCTTGATCTTCCTTCTCAGGTAACTCAAGCCTGCAGATTCTTTGGGCTTCTTCTTCTTCTTGAGTATCAGGGCTTTCAGCTCTTGTTGCCCCTTTGCCAGTTCCAGAATTGCCACTTGAACTTGGGCATTCTGTACTTCGAGATTCTTGATGCTTGCCTCAGATTCCATCTCTTCTGACTGAAATAAACAGCGAAGAGATGAGAAACCCGTCATGAGAACCTGTTATGAAATGTGTATGACTGGATGCCATGTATGCAATGTGTATGCAATGTATATGAATGCAATGTATGAAATGCAATGTATGAAATGCAATGTGTATGCAATGCATGTGAATGCATGTGTGCAATGTTTTCAAGGATCATAGAGTCTAGATTTGTTAAAGAAGCAACAAACGTTAGTTAATCAATTTATTCTTTTTTCTTTGCCTCATTTGGGCTTACAAGACAGAAAATAAAATAAATGATCTTTCAGGTCTCCCGTGGGCGCTTTTTCTTTGTCCCCAGGAATGCGTTGATTCTTTGTTCTTCTTGAAGCTGTCTGGTGAGCTCGAATAGCCTTCTCTCATAGTCCTGACAGTGTTCTTTGAAGGTGTCTCTTTCCTCTTTGAGTTGAACCCAGGATTTTTGCAACTCTTCCAAGTCAGTTGGCATATCCGGGTGTAGAATAACTTGAGGTTCGTAACCTTCGACTTCTGATTCGATAGTCACAGGTAGAACAGCGGGATAGGGCATCATGAGTTTTTGAGCATGAGTACGCACCCATCTGAGGTAAAGTTCCATAGGAATAGAATTCCATTGCCCCAGAGTTTTGCTTTCTATTCTATAGACACTGTCCCAAGCCTGTATGAATCTTCGTCGGTGTCTGTGAGAATCATTCTCGTAATCAAACACAATGCCACGGATAATCATGTCATGAGGACCGTTGCTTCTTGCATATCCGAATTGGCGTAGAGCTAGAGAGGGATTGTAAGTGATACCTCCTTTAATGCCAAGGAGTGGCACGTTAGGGTATTCTCCACAATGATCAATGATAGTAATGTCTCTTTGAAAGAAGTTGTTCCATCGGATATCTGAATGAGATAAAGACATGATTCTGTAAGACCATTGTGCTCTTTGTTCATTTCTCAGTACTGATCGGGGAAGATGACATGTAAACCACCTAGCCAGCAGTGGTATACAGCACATGAGAGTTCCTCGCTTCTTCGTGGTACGAGTGTGTAGAGAGTGTAGGATGTCTCCCAGCAATGTTGGTACCGGGTTGCGAATTAGGAAAAGGTTGATGATGTGTACACTTATGAACTGGTCGGAATTAGGGAACAAAACCAACCCATAGATCAAAAGAGCCATAACTTCTTCAAAAGCTGGATAACTTTTGTTTTCTAGCAGTAGTCGAGCCTTTTCCAGTAAGAATTTGGCAAGCAAACCCTCAACTCCACTCTTTGTTTCCCAATTGGATTTGATTTCTGACTTTTGCAGATGTAAAGCAGCAGCAATGACTTCAGGTTTTGGTTTTCTTTCTAAACCAGTGAAAGGTAATTGATCTCGGATTGGTAATCCAATTAATTCAGAGAATTCTTCCAAAGTGGGTACCAACTGGTAATCAGGAAATGTGAAGCAATGATGTTCAGGGTCGAAGAACTGGAACAGGACCCGTATCATGTCTTCTTCAAACTTTGAGGTAACCAAATGGAGTAGGTGACCATGCTTTTCAGTGAATTGAGCATTCCTGGGGAATTCTGCTACCAAGACTTTGAGTTCAGATGGCACCGTTGAGATATTGATTCGGATGTAATCTCTGGTGGCGGGAGCCATTACCTGCAAAAACAAAAGTAAACTCTTTGATCCTTGAAATGTGTAGTGAAAAATGATGTGTTTATGATGCAAACATGTGGCACACAAAAACAAATCAAACAATAGCCTTAGGTTTAAAGGCTTGCATGAGGTTGATAGGTGATACCCTCCCCTCTGAAGTTGAGTTGGTTGAAAACCTGTCCTAGAATAGTATTCGGGTTCTATGATCCTTGGAGACAACATCTCAATACGGCGCTCGGACGGCCGATCAAGAATATTCCTCGAGGATAACTAGCTTCGATCAATTTCAAAGCTAGCCACTTAATAGGCCACAAGTCAAGTTCAACTAAAAGGTTCTAAGACAAATTAGTGTTAATGACACTTCGGAAGCCTAATATACTCCTTGATCGCTTTCAAGGGACATCAGTATAAACCAAAGTATCACACTAACGATGACTACCAGATCAACCGTATCGGTACATGCCGTACAGTTTCCTTGGTCTATTGTCATATACTTAAGGTATCTCGAGATTCGGGTTAGAATCTTTCACACAAGCAAAGTACCCAAGCAAACCTGTGAAAAGTAAAGCAATCAGATCAAACAATTGAAAACATCGAAATGATCTATACTCTAAAGGTAACCCCTTTTGAAAACATTTTGAATTTGTATTCCCCAGCAGAGTCGCCAGTTCTGTGGACCGTCCTTTCGGGCCATACCCCTCCGTGGGTGGGATACGTGAACTGACTCTTTTTTGTCGATCGGACGCTTTCGCGTCACTTTTGAAAAAAAGTTTACAGAGTCGCCACCGACCTTTTATTTTATCCAATGAAGGAAAGGTTTATAAAAGAAACAGAAAAAAGACCTTTGAGAGATTCTGGGTAAGGGGGTAGGTTATACAAAGGGAAGGTGTTAGCACCCTTTGTATCCATGGTTATCCATGGGCTCTTTAGTTTGCTTAGCTCATTTGCTTTACTTTTCAATTGATTCGGAATGCTTTACCTGTGTTTTTGAAATACCTTTGCAAATAGAATTTGTAATGATCCTTGTGCGGATATATACAAATGCTTGTTTATCTTTCGAAAGATGTTTTGAAAAGATCGTTAATTTTGTAATGATCCGTGTTTGGATGTATACAAAATATTGTCTTTTGGAAAATTCGTTTTAAAAAAACAACAGTGTATGAGAATTTTGTTTGTTTTGATTTTGAGCAAGCAAACTAGGAGGTCTACCCTGAGTTAGGAGGTCTTTATCCTTGTTCCCTTTAAAAATCTATCCATTCGTCGGATATAAACAAAAGGTTCGATTTTGTACTCGAAACAGTAGAAATGTAACTTTGATTTTGAAAAGAGTGAAAAGGGGTTACCCTAGGAGGTGCAAATGTGATTGTGATTGAATTCAGGTATTTATCTTTGAAGTTAGTGATCTGACGGTTCAGTTTTATCTTTGACATACACGCAGTTTATATGGGTGCTGGAAATTAAAATGCGGAAATGTAAAGTGCGGAAAGTAAATCTACGCTATTACATCGATTGTGCGGGAAATGTAAACTAGCCTATTTACATGAATTTGACATCCTATACATTTATCTAGGAATTTTAAATTGCAAGAAATAAAAGGCATATTTTTGTATTTTTGTGATTTATTTTAAATATAATTAATGCATTATTAATTAATTTAAAATAAAGAAAAGATGGAAATATGATTAAACCTAGCAAATAAGTTTAAAAATATGTACAAAATGTTTGTTAATTGATTTTAGAACAAAACTGATTTTTTTGTAATTTTTGCAATTGTTTTTGGATTTTTTAAGTTAATTAAAACATAATTATATAAATAATTACACAAATAATTAAGACTTAATGATAAAATTATCCTAAATATGTACAAAATTAGTTTATGATATATAAACAATATTTAACACAAAGAACAATTTTTTTTATGATTTTTTGACTAATTAAAATAATTAATAAGCAAATATATAAATACATACTAATTAATTATGTAAAATATTGAAATTTTGAAGAAAAATAAAATATTTTTATTTCAGAAAATAATATATATTTTTAGAAGTCTAAAATATTTTTTGTGGAATTTTTTGGAAGTTTTTAACTATTTTTAATTAATTTATCAAAGAAACTAAAATAAAAATAGAAAATAAAATTAAAAATAGAAAGGATACTGATTCAGTGTGGTGAGGAGCTGAGGCTCCATGGTGTGCATGCGTGTTATGATCATTGGATGAGATTTAAATGAAATCAGATGGCTCTGGTTGTGAGGGGCATGGGATTCAGTGGACCTGCAACACACGTGATTAGAGAAAGATTTAAAAAAACGCGCGCGCTTGGCTGGCCAACCAGAGCTTGCCACGCATCATCTTCTTCGTTCAAATCTCTGCAACCGTAGGTAAAACCTTTACCTACAGTCATTTTCCGTCGCTAAAACCCCTGCAAACTTAAAAATTACGAAATAGGCAAGATAAATGCAATATGAGACCATGGATCAACTGCAAATGATCCACTGAACACAACTATGGCCTTATTTTCTTCTGATTTTGCCTTGAAAGAAAACCCCCGTTTTGAGGTCATAAAACCCTAAAATGGTACATGCTTCAAACAACCATGAAAACCTAATTAAAGCTCCAGAAACGACCAGAGCTTCAAACCAAACATGATTATATATCTACATCTTGTTAAATATGCGTGTATGATCAGATATGAGTAAGTTTTTGTTTGAACAAACCGTGGCCTATATAGCTCGATTCAGTGAGTTTTAGGACTTGGAAATGATCGAGATACGTTCAATGATACTTGAGGATGATGTTTAAGTGTTTAGTTTGAATTGAAACAAGCTGGAAATTAAAATTCGAATTTTAAATTTCCTTGAAAAAAGAACAAGTGAGTACAAGTATGTTATACACTATTCTTTGGTTCTGAACTTGTCCCTCTATGTTATTGAAGTATGCTAAGCTATATATAAGCATTTGAATGCTTATAATTGAAGCTAAGTTGCCTTGTTGCCTTTGTTGAAAGTTTGGTTTTTAAATATTAAAAACCTTGAATTTTTGACCAAGTCTTGACTTGCCTTCAATGCACTTGCCTTGCTCTCCAATCTTCTGCAAAAATCAGAGATTCTTTGTGGTGAGTCATGCTTGGAGACCAAGCAACCATTATCCATGCATTTTCTTTTTAATTTTAATCTTAAAGTAAGATAAAATTATGCAAAAAATGGCCAATAAAGATATGGGCTTAATCTTGGTCGTGGGAGGCCCATAGTAACATGGCAAAGATGTTTGGACCATAAAAACTTGGCATCTTTTGGAAAAAAAACATTTTTGAGCAATGTTGATTTCATGCATTTTCCCAAAATTTAGCCAACTTCAACAAGGTGTAAATCCTTCAATTTTTGTCATATGAAGGAGATCTTGCACTTTTTGGAAACCTCAAAGAGTCCTCTAACCAATGTCTTTGGTCTCATGTCAAAATGATTTTTGGTTCTCCTTGTGTGTCCTTTTGAAAAAAGTGTCTTTTTGTTGACTTTGAAAATGACCTGTAATGTCTTTGATCATATTTTTCAAATGGTGAATCCAATGACCATGGGATCAATGGCGTTTGAAAGATAATTGAATTTCCTTCAAAATGAGCTTTGGTTGACATTTTTTGGATGAAGGATGAGAGAGTTATGATCAGTCAAAGTTGAGTTGACTTTTCAGGCAAAAACCCTAATTTTGAATCTTAGGGTTTTGTTGATTTTTGATCTTTCCTTGATGAATTGTGATCATCCAATGATCAAATGTTGAATCCTTTGACAAAATATGGACTTTGACAAAAAATTTCATTTTTGACTGTCAGTTGACTTTTTTGGTCAAACGGGTCGTCTGTTGACTGTTTGAGCTGCTGACGGTGCGTCTGAGTGAATTGAAGTTTGAAAATTTGTATGATGGTACTTTGAGATGTATGGATGTATATGAAATCCATTTGAGCTCCCAAAACTTGTTGCTCCTGTTAAAACAAGAAAAACCCTGATTAGGGACTGTCTGTATAGGAGGCAGTTAAGCGTACCTGATTTTTGTGCAGTGTTGAGTTTCTGCTAATCATGTGATATTCAGAAGACTTCTAACACAAAAATCTTGGAAATTTGAATTGTGAATGATAGATTTGATTGATTGTACAAATCACTGTGAATTGTACTGTCTGCAGTTTGTCTGTCAACCGACTGTTCGTGTACTGAAGCAGCAGTTAAAGTGAAAAATCAACCGTCAAAGTTAATTTTCTTCTTTTTTTTTTTGTTGTTATTTTTGTTTTTGTTTGGTGTGAAGCATGAAAATTTATTTACATGACTTGTTAGAAAACAGAAACATAATAAATAACTGATATTTACGGTATGCGGGCAAAATTACCGATAATAACCTGAAAATTATTTAATGCACAGAAATAGAAATATTTGACTGGCAGAAAATACACAAAATATTATCTTAGTAATTAAGCAATATTATGACAACTAGTACAACATTTAATACTGACAGTATAAATATTACATACTATATTGAAAAGTACGACGAATAAACGGTACGTTTAAGAAAATAAGAAACACGACAAATTTTAAAAATGACGGTTGACGAACCATGCTATGATTAATAACATGTAGATGATTGGGAGCATAGCCATTGCAGGTCCACATTCCTCAAGACTATGTAGGCAGAAGAAAGTCATGATCACCGTAGCAATGGTGATGACTGTAAGAAACAGTGTCTCTATCCATTTTGCCATTCTTGTTAGGGAAGAAGAAATGATGGATTATGAGGTAGGAATTTGAAAGATGATTTAGAATTTGATGTGAGATTTGTGAAAAGAATGAGAGGTATTTATAGAATGGAAAGATGATAGAGACGTTGGGGAATGATGTGATTCCGTACAAATGGAAATTTTGAGTGGAAGTGAGATTTGAAAGAAAGTGTATGATATTGTTGGGAAAAGAGAGATGTGTAGAATAAAGTTGAGATTTGAATTGGAAAGAAGAGATTTGAAAAGATTTTGAAAATAATGGAATATAGTACAAAAGTTAGTGGGAAACCAAAAACAATTGTTACCAGTACAGTGTGAGTTTCCTGCTTTTGCGCCTGCAAAAAAAGATTTAACCCTGCATGAACTGTGTTAGTACTATTTATCTGTAAAATAAATAAATAGTATTTGTGAAGTAAAGAACAGTATTTGGCGTTTGCGTAAGAATAAATTCCACTGTAAGCCAAGCTACTGTATAAGAAAAGTTTCTGAAATTTAAGTACTTCATATGCTAGGATATTTGAAATAAAAATCCATGATTATATGAAACTCTTAATTTTCAGATTGGAGTTTTCTTGAAAAAAGATGTGGGCAAATTTTGGGGTATAACACCTATACATTTCAGCTTCAGATAAAACAATAGGCAGCATGTTAGCACAGGAAGATGAAAGTGGCATCGAAAGAGCCATCTATTACTTAAGTAGAGTACTCAATGATGCAGAGACTAGATACACTGCGATAGAAAAACTCTGCCTTTGTTTGTATTTCACTTGTATCAAACTTAAGTATTATATAAAGCCAGTTGATGTTTATGTTTCGTCTCATTGTGATGTTATTAAACATATGTTATCGAAGCCAATATTACATAGTCGAATTGGCAAATGGGCTTTAGCCCTCACTGAATATTCACTAATATTTCAGCCTCTTAAGGCAATGAAAGGTCAGATTGTGTCAGATTTCATTGTTGACCATGCAGTAGTTGAGATTCATCAACACTATGTGGATTTGAAACCTTGGAAGCTATACTTCGATGGTTCGACTCATAGAGAGGGAACTGGAGTTGGAATGCTAATAATTTCTCCTGATGGAATTCCAACAAAACTCAAGTATAAAATCGAGGGTCCTTTGTGCTCCAACAACGAAGCTGAATACGAAGCATTGATCGCCGGACTTGAAGCTTTGTTAGAATTGGGGGCAACCAGAGTCGAAATTAAAGGAGATTCTGAACTGGTGATTAGACAACTGACAAAGGAATACAAATGCATCAAAGAAAATTTGATCATGTACTTTGTCATAGCAAATAGGTTGCTCAAGAAATTCGAATATGTGGAATTAAAACATGTCTCAAGGACCAACAACCAAGAAGCAAATGACTTGGCACAGTTAGCCTCAGGATACAGGGTATCAAAAGAGAAGTTAGAGGAACTGATTGAAGTAAGAGGGAGAGAAATGTCTACTAAACTTTCCCCAAGTGATCTGGAGAATTCACAATTAGGTTACGCCAACAAAGAAGAGTTTGAAGTATTAAACATAGACTCATTGACAGATGCAGATTGGAGGAGTCCAATAGTAAACTATCTAAAAAATCCTTCGACAGACACAGACAGGAAGGTGAAATATAGAGCCCTGTCATATTTCCTGATGGGAAACGAATTGTTCAAGAAAACTCCTGAAGGTGTATTGTTGAAATGCTTGGGTGGAGCAGAAGCATATTTGGCTCTTTCAAATGTACACAGTGGAGCATGTGGTGCACATCAAGCAGGACACAAAATGAAATGGCTTCTGTTTCGTTATGGAATGTATTGGCCTTCCATGTTAAAAGACTGCATAGAGTTTACGAAAGGGTGTCAAGAATGTCAAGAACATGCAGGTATCCAACACGCCCCAGCAAACGAATTAAGTTCAATAGTGAAACCATGGCCTTTTAGGGGATGGGCACTAGATTTGATTGGAGAAATTCACCCCAAATCGTCTAAAGGTCAAAGATACATATTGGTAGGAATAGACTACTTCACAAAATGGGTCGAAGCAATACCACTCGCGAATGTGGACCAAGAGGCTGTGATTGAGTTTATTCAAAAACATATTATATACAGATTTGGAATCCCATAAAGTATAACTACTGATCAAGGATCAGTGTTCACTGGGCGAAAGATGCAGGACTTCGCCAAAGAAATAGGGTTCAAATTGTTTACTTCTACACCTTACTATGCTCAGGCAAATGGACAAGTTGAAGCAGCAAACAAGGTAATAATTGGTCTTATCAAGAAACATGTGGGGAAAAAACCCAAGAATTGGCATAAAACTTTGGACCAAGCACTTTGGGCTTGTCGAACATCTCCAAAAGAAGCTACAAATACAACGCCTTTCCAACTGACGTTTGGTCACGACGCAGTACTCCCAATCGAGATATATCTGCAGTCAGTAAGGATACAAAGACAGGCAGAAATCCCTCCCAACATATACTGGGAGTTAATGATGAATGAATTAGTAGACCTGGACGAAGATAGACTTCGAGCATTGGAGATGATAAAAAGGCAAAAGGAAAGAGTATCCAGAGCATACAACAAAAAAGTGAAAGGTAAAACATTTATCAATAATGACTTAGTTTGGAAAGTTATTTTACCTATAGATCGAAAGAATCAGGCACTTGGTAAATGGTCCCCACACTGGGAAGGACCCTTTCGAATCTTAAAGGTATTTTCGAATAATGCTTACGAAATCAAAGAATTAGCAGAAGATCGCAGGATCTTAAGAGTAAATGGGAAATATCTGAAGAGATATAAACCAAGCATGTACGAAGTAAAGATTGCAAAAACGTAGATATTCAAGGTACTACGTAAGCCAAAATGGTTGAACTAATGCCAAAATGGCTTTGTGATCAAAATATACGATAAATAAAGTAAAGAGACAAAGAAACATCAAAATATTTGTCATTAGAAAGTGAAAGATTACATGCATTACAAAATGAAGCCTAAGAGCATGACCCAAAATGTTGAAGAGTACAAAAGAGAAAACATGAAAACCTAAGGCAAACCACTTGCTAATTGATCCTTTGGTCTAGACCTTCTAGGGATAGCAGGGGCAAGCTTTCGGCCTCGAACATATCCATGGACCCAGAGTTGCGCATCCTTCTCACTATACCCTTTTTGAGGAATATGTAAGATAGGAGTCTCCCATATGGAAGACACGTCACAACCCCTTGACGAGCAGCAGCCATAGAAACTGCCTCAACAAGCCCTTTGAAGATCATCAAAGGAAAGTTGATTTTCTTCCCACGAAAGCCACAGAGTATAAACTCTAAATCTTCCACCATGATGTTATTTTGATCATGGTTTCGTGGATGAAAATTACCCACAAGGAGTTGGTGCCAAATCCTGATGACCTTGGCGCTGAAAGGGTCATTGTCCATGAGAGTCCTCAACAGAAGATGAGTGGTCATGTTGAAGCTGTTATCATCAAAGGTCTCCCCATAGTTGTTACATCTCATTAGGTTAGAGATAGTGGTGGGAGTGATCCTAATGTGGGCACCTCGAACCTCAGAGATTACAGTGGTTCTACCTTCTGGATCTATGCGTAGAGACGCAAACATCCAAAAATCTGCTAACATGTTAGGATAAACAGGTCCCTCCAAGATTTCACAATAGAAATCAAGCTCTTGGTTAACAAAGAAAGCACTAATTCTTATGGAATTGCTTTCAAAATCTTCTTCAGAAACTTTGAACTCTTTTTTGATGCAAGCTCTGATATTGTTATAAGTGAGGGGTACTGCCATTTTTGAGAGAAAAATTTGGAAATGTTTTTCTGGTTTTGTGTTTGAGAAAATGCAAAGGGAGGAACGAAGTTTCAAGATAAGGTTTTATGGAACAAGAGTGAAGAAAAGAAGTGTGATGTTAAGCCCTTATATAGACCTGGGGGCAGGAGTGGAACGATTTAATTTTTAATGTTTGATTAGACTGCGTTTGGTATTCCAAAGAGAAGTTATGACTTCCGCCGTTTCCCGCCCTTGGAAGTTGAGATGCAATCATGAAAAACTGATGCACGCACGTCTTAAAGAGATGTTTTGGAGAAAGTGACGTCATCACTTAATAATGATTACGGCTAAGGGAGTGGAAACGTCAAGTCTAAGCTAAAGGGTGCGAAGGATGGTCAGATCACGTGTTTTACATTAATTAAAATTATTGTGGCAAATCAGAAAATAGATTTTGGCGAAATCTGGAAGATTTGCTAAAAACACTGCTTGCGAGTATTGCAAAAATATGGACAAAGTGGAAGATACAAGTTAAGCAGATAAAAGTTAAGCATACATATATATTCTGCGAAGAGTTTGATTACAAAGCAAAAGTACAGCATGATAACGAAGTACAAAGTTTGAGGTAACTAATTAAAATCTTTAGGGAGACTATCTTTGATCTTCGGATACTGAGCTTCCCATGAAGACATACGAAGTTCAAGCAACGCCCGTTGTTTCTTCAATTCTTCAATTTCTGGCACTAACTTCTGGGCAGTTTCGAAGTGTTGGATCCCCAATTGTGCTACGTCGAGCAGATCTTGTTGGTTGGCCTTTTGAATAGTTGCCTGACGAGTTTCAGCCTCCTTTATCTTCTCTTCGAGCATTTTTATCTCTTGCTTCCAGGAGTTGATGTTCTTCTCACATTCGTCATATGCTTCCTGGTTCTTCAAATATTTAAGCTTAAGGGTTTCACCCTGTTTGGTTGCATCAATAGCAGATTTCCACGAAGAATTATGAGAGGCCATTTTCGCAGTCAGTTGTTCGTCGACATTTTGTTTTCGAAGAATATTGGCCTGGAGTTGTTCGACTAGAGAACCCAACAAGACAATCACCTCTGAAACTTCTTTTGAAACTTGAAACAGATCCACTTTCTTCAAAAGTTGATTCAAGCTATGACTCTTGGTAGGCTTCTTGCTAAGGACGTCAACAAAATTGGTTTCAAAGAACTTTTCTTTTATTTGATGAAGGAGATCAGGGGTGTCCTCTTTGTCACCAGATTCTGTAGGGACGGCTGGAGAGACCTCAAGTTCAGAGGGCGAAATAGTATTCGCATTCATCATGGCCTTTAGGAAGCTAAGAGGGTCAGTTTGCTTAAGCTGTTCCAATTCTGAAAAAGTAGGCTTCGCATAGATAGGCGTCGAAGTTGTTCCAGGAGTAACTATGGTTTCAAAGGTTGAAGTTTCTTGAGGAATGTTTTTATCCGGTTTAGAAATTTCCTCCATGGCATCTTGTTCAGACACAGTGTCTTCACTACCATTTGGTCGCTTATTCGCATTATCACTACCTGAGCATTGATGATCTTCTCCTAGGTTTTTACCTTGATGGGTAGGTGGGGATTCATCAGTCGAATGGCTTTCTTTGATTGGCGCATTAGGAAAGATGGTTGCAAGAGGCCTAGCACCTTCAAGAACTGGTGAGAGAACATGAGATTTGGGTTGGGAAACATCTGTGTTAAACAAACCAGAATTAATCATATTGACAAGATTCGAGGAGTCTATTGATTGTAATGAAGAAGTTATGATTACCTTGGAATTTATCGACATCAACGGTAAAGTTGAAAGCTTTAAGGCCGGAAGTAGCAGTGCCAGTATCATCCTGCAAATAACAAGGTAAAAGTTAATTTAATCATTAAGTTAAAGTTCATAAAAATGATTATGGGTTGAAACCCAAGTACCTTGGTTGGAATATTGTCTGGGCTCAAATTGTGACTTTCGACAACAAGAACGTTGCTGGCAGTCTTTAAAGGTGATTCTTCAGAAGACACTTTGTCACTGGATGAAATAACTTTCGAGGAACCTGACCCTTTCTCCTTGCCCACAGGGGTGACAACTTTTTGTCTCTTCTTGTGTCCTTGCCTAGTGCGGGGAGGAGATTTGTCTTCATCATCCGAAACAACCGTTGAGGAAGCTTTTCGCTTTAAAGCTATCGGGGGTTTCGAGCTCTGGAAAGTGTGGAGTGAACAAAGTGAGCACCACTCACAGGTTATACATTGTTTAAAAATATAGAGTATGGATATACCGTGGGTTTCTTATCAGTAGTGACAAAATCACTCTCACTTGGCTTGTTGCTCTTCGATGCTCCAGAATCTTTTTGTGTAGAAGTTTCTTTAACTTTCTTATTTAGAGCAACAACTGCAATAAAACTTGGAATCAGCATTTCGACGGAATAAGAAGAGTTAGTCGAAAGATTGTCTAAACCCAAACCTTCAGGTATTGGAGTTAAGACGCGAACATGTTTAAGATCTATATGAAGATGCCCTTTGAAAGTATCCAGGGTATGCTTAGTCGGAACCACTCGCGCAGCGTGTTTTTTAGTGCTTTCCTGAAGGATTTTTAAGACATTTCCACACACAAACCAGTCTGGAAAAGGAGGGCTCAGAGCCACACCAAAATCAGCACTTGGCAGCGGAGGGAATTTTGGAGGATTAAGTTCGAAAGCCACTTCATAACGCAGTTCTGGTCGAACAGACGGGGGCAATTTCAACTTATCCAATTTCGCAGAAAACTTCTCACGCAAATTGACTGCGGCTTCGCGAACGGTCCGACTAAGATCATCAGGCCTGTAGGTAGTTTCAAAGAAGTTCTGAAAGGCTTGAATTTCTTTAATATGAGTCGAAGTACCTTTGTGAAATTTCTCCTGCACATCAGCAAAGTTGCAGTTAGTTCCTGAGTTAGATTCTCAGCATCAAAGATTTGTGTAGTATAATACTCCGTCCACCATTCATGAAAATCTGGAGTGGAGTAAAAAGCGGGTTCGAAGGAAACAGGAGAAAGATGGGTAACGCCAGCATATCTGGCAATCTTTGATTCACATTCCTCTTCGGATAAGTACAAGGTGTGAAAGCACATATGGTTCCTTTTGTCATACAAACATTTGGGTTTTACTTGGACCAGTCCAAATTGTCTCGAAACCAGATTTGGTTGATAACACAGAAGAACACATTGGCCCTTAGAAGGTCGAAGGCGGTGATAAAACAACTTTGGGGACCAATTGTTCTATGTACGAATGGAGCCATAGAAAGGTCGAATTGATAATGCTGGGCGAACATCATTGTATATGCTAGAAAGTGTTCATGTAGTTTCCCAGTCTCTTCTTTCGGAGTAAGATGAGCCAATCTGATGCCTTCTACAGTCCGATTCTTGATGTCATCATCTTCTTCATTGACGATGCCTCGAAATGGAAGATGAGTTTCGAAAGTAGCATTAAGCCACAATTGCAATAACCAGAAAGGGCCAGTGAAGAGCAAGGAACCATTTTTATAGTTCTTAGTAAGGTTCGTGGCTTCACCAAGGTTCTCGTAAAGGAATCCTAAGATTAATTGGCTCAGGTTTAGTCTTTTTCCAGCATGTAGCTGATTAGCCATGCAAAGATATCTCTTTGCAACTTGTATGGATCTGGAGCAGAAAACACACCTTGAGAGCCATAATGCTAAGAAAGCAATATGCTCCTTGTCGGAGACTTCTTCCTGCGTTGTATCATGATATTTCTGAATGAAGGCAGTATAAGTAATTGTTGCCTCGTTAAAATTAATGGTGTCAGTATCCATATCATTTGGGTCAAAAGTTTCCCCAGTTGGTCGAAGCCCTGTGATAGCAGCTATGTCAAAGAGAGTAGGGGTAACCATTCCACATGGAAGATGGAAAGTATTGTGGGAAGCATCACAGAAGTGAACCGCTGCTACTAACATGGTTTGGTTATACTCTAATCCCGTTTTTGATAGTTGGATTAAATCATATATTCCTAATGTTTTCCAGAAGGATGTCTTTTTTCCTTCTACTTTCGTTAGCCAAGCATAATACAGTTCAGGATCTTTTGCTAACGGGATTGACCTAAACACTTTCACCAAATTGGTCATATAATTTAACCTAATTTTTGCCAGAGCCAAAGGGGTTGCAGTCGAAGCTTCTGCTGCATTATCAGGTTCTCCTAAAGATGGGTGTCCATCTTCATCTATCCTAATCTTACTAACTAGAGGTCTAGTTTTATAATAAGCAGGAAAGAATTTATCCAGAGAAGGGCTAGTTTCTCCTGGTAACGGACCCATAAAAGCATGAGGTTTTCCAGAAAGTTCAAAAGGGATGATTACCTGAGAAGCGTAGATAGTGTGCGCCTCTGCAGTATTTGGGTTTGGTATGTGTTCTTGTTCTCCTATCTGCGTAGGATGTTGAAGCTTTAAAACAGGTTGCAGAACATTTGAAGGAGAAGCCATGGATAAGTTTGATTTGAAAAATGGGTTTGAAGATGACCGAAGACGTTCTTTTCTGAAGAGAGAATGAAGAAGTAGAGGTGAAAGTTTATGTGAAGATACAAGGTCAAGTATTTAAAAGCTTTAACGGAAATCCTTTCAAATCTTTTGGGTAAAAGCCAAGGGACACACGGCGGGTGTTGATTTAATCCAACGGAGGTCAAATAATTATTAGCTTTATTCCTAGTATATAGGAGTAATGATCAAGAAGTAAGGTCAGAACGTGGGAATGTAAGTTATGAGAAGACATCTTTGAAAATGACAAGACGTTTTGGAAACAGGGTCATCAATGATTATGACGTCAGTCAACAATCTTGGAACTTTCAAAAAGGAGTAAAAACGAAATCTTATGACGACAAGAAACGCCTATTTCTCTTGTTTTTCGAAACAGGCATTTATTGGGGGCAATTTGTTAGCTAAAGATTTCGTTTTGCAAATATGATCCTTCGAAGGGTGAAGACTCGAAGGAGGATGGTTGCTGATGACCGTCTTTGAAGATAAAATGGCTCCTGATGGCCATGTTTCGAGGATGAAGAATTTTAAGTCATAACGAAGATAGTGAATGCTGAAACTAGTAGGAGTGTATATCTTCGAGACTTAGACAAATTTTACGAGATATGTTAAGTACTGATGCTTAGCGTGTTTTCGTGGTATTTTAATGTTAAGTTATATTGCCACACGTCGAAGGAGGATTCAGGCGGGAGGATTTGAAATTCGAAGAAGTTTGCATAACTGTCCAGAGACAGATGGCTTTCCGGGGATTCTCATGAGAAACGTGGCATTAGATTAACGTAGGACCGTTAAGGTCGAAACTAGTATAAATAAGGGTTCTAATGTTAGGATTCAGTGTGTTCATTTTGTACAAATCACTCACATATTACTCAAGTATCAAGTGTTAAGAGAAAGAGTTCGCTGAGAAATGTACGTATGACACCACCACCATTTTAATACATGTGTATTTTCCTTTATTTTCAAGTATCTTTCGATATTATTGCATTTCATTTACTTCCTGCCATTTACATTCCTGCACTCTTTATTTTCATGTTATTTATCTTTGAAATATTTAACATTTCTGCACTTTAAGATTCTTGCACTTTTACAGTTTTTGTCTTATGTTTTATCTTGACTTACCTTTCGCCGAAGTTATATTTACGTGTATAACAAAGTGATTGCTAACCTTTATTGTTTCGATTGAGTAATTCCTATTTTCAAGACAAATCACAAACATGGTTCGAATCATCATAAATAACAATCTTTTTGACTATGTCCTAGGATCAATCTAGTCGATCCTGCGAGTAACCAAATCATATTTATTATAATTTGGAAGACTAGCGGTTGTTTACCGGAAATCATCGTAAACAAATTGGCACGCCCAGTGGGACAGTGTCAAGCAGATTGTTTTTAATCAATTGTTTTATTTTGTCTAGACAATATCAAGACCTTGTATGAACCTTAGGAACGGATATACTGTCGAACCTTAACGCACGTTCCTCACCTTGATTGATAAAGATTGTTATGTGTGATTATCAATCGATGAGTGAAAGGTTGAAGATGATGAGAGCTTTGTGTCTATTTTCACTTTTCTTGTTGTGAAATAACCAAATGAATCATTTATATGTCATGTGGAGCTAAAGCAATAGAAAACAGGAAAAAACAGCTTTCCACAGCGACATGTCGACCTGAGCAACTGAGAGGGTCGACCTGAGCAAACTCGTCGCTTCAGCAGAAAAAGAAAAACTTGTTATGTGTTGACCTAAGCATTGTATGCGTCGACCTAAGGCTTTCATGCGTCGACCTAAGGGTCAACCTGAGCAAACCCGAGGTCTACTAAAAAATCCTTGGGTCAACCTAAACAGGGTCATGCATCGATGCATGTTGTCCCAACAAAGATTCCAGGATGAGTCGACCTGAGGGTCGACCTGTGCATACCCGTGACTCCCCCAAATTTCCATGCGTCGACCTGAAGGATCTGTAGGTCGACCTGAAGACCTCAAGTTACCAAAAACATCAATTCTTTAGTATGTGGGTCGACCTGAGCCCTGTGTAGGTCGACCTATACCTCTTGAACACCCAAAAATACCAATTTTGAGATTCTTAATGCTTCCTACTTTATCCTGTTGGTTTGAGGCACATCCATACTTGAATTGCAAGTTTTGACATCACTTAAAACACAACCTTGCCCTCACATACTCCCCCTTTTTTATGATGGCAAAACTTGTTCTTATGAGTCAAGACTCCCTCCCCCTATCTTGATGCACTCTCTTCCACAACCTTTATGAACACAACAAGCAATCAAATGGAGATAAACACTCCCCCTATCTTGGTGCACTCTCTCAAGTGATTTGCATGACTTTTCTTTAGCTATCAATTGTTGACTATTCTTGACTTCCATTTTTTTAATTGCTTCTCCCCCTTTGACAACATTAAAAAGAAGATCAAGCAACTAGTTATATTTGACATAGATAAAATTCATTATAGATTACATCATTATCAACCTTGCATTCAATAACTCTAACTATCAATCACATAAAAGGAAGTTAGAGAAGAGATTTAAAACTAAGGAAATAACATAAATAGCACATCCAAGGTTTGAGCATACGCTCGATGTTCAGGCTTACAAACACACAGTAAGTAATAAAAGACACAGATGCATAACATTACATTTCAACAAAACAAACAAAGGTTCAC
Organism: Vicia villosa; assembly: GCF_029867415.1. Lineage (NCBI taxonomy): Eukaryota > Viridiplantae > Streptophyta > Magnoliopsida > Fabales > Fabaceae > Vicia > Vicia villosa. The sequence goes on along the minus strand of NC_081181.1, from coordinate 109,517,809 downwards.
ATATTATGCAAGATACAAAATCAAGGAAATAGCTTTAGTCTTGTTCATTCTCATTTCCATCTTGGGTTGCGAGATTTTGAGGTTGGTGGAGAGGATATTGTTGCATGAAGTTGTCTGTGAATAAGTTGAAGTTGTTGGTGAAATTGTTGGCTTGAGACTCCATCATACCATACAGTGTGTCGTACCGTTGATCTTGAAGAGTGGAGTAAGCCGAGAATTGAGCACTTTGCTCCTCAATCCGGTTGGACATAGTGGATAAATGCTCATTCATGAGGGTTGAGTTTTCAACTTGTTGGAGACGCATGGCCTCAAGCATATTGACAATATGAGCATTGTTACCTTCTTGGTCTTCATCTTCATCTTACCCCATTGTTTCATCTTCCTCACCCACAATGTTTTCAATTTCATTTTCCTCATCACTATCACCTCTTCGTTGACCAGCATTGTTGCTTCTCACAAAGTACTTATACCTACCTTAGCTTCTATCCCACACATGACCCATCATGGTCAACGTTTTCTGAGTGAATTCCTGATCCATAGGAATTTTCAACAAAGGAAGGTTTGGGATATTGATATTTGCCTTGTTAAGCACCAGTTGAATGAAGGAGGCATAACTCAAAGTTGTTCCCCTACTTGATTCTTTCAAGTCGAACATGCGCCTCACAAAGTAGTAAGGCCAGTTTATCCGAATTCCATTCTTGATGACCCATACCAAATTAACTTCAGACTGATCAACACGTGAGTATCCACCCTGTTTAGGACGAATAATACGAGAGACAACCCATTGTAGGATACGATCAAGTGGCTTTAAAACACCCGTAGTAACCGATTTTGGAAAGAAGTCACTGTTGACAATATTTTCAACATAAGGGCGCTTCAGCATAGAATTCAAAGCGACCCTATAGTTGTACTCACCCACATGTCTGGTGTAATACGGTGTGAGAACTGACTTTTAAAAATGTTGCGGATAGCAAGAGTCGCCACCGACTTTTATTTTATTCAATTGGGAAGGCTAAAAGAACAGAAAAAGACCTTTTAAAAAAACTTTGAGTTCGAGGGGTAAGTTATACAAAGGGAAGGTGTAAGCACCCTTTGTATCCATGGTTATCCATGGGCTCTTAATTGCTTAGCTCACTTTTGAATGTTTGAATTGTTTGAAAGTAAGTGTGAATTGGAAAAAGAATTGTTAAGGAATTTAGTTTGTAAATAAGCGTAGCTTTCATACCTGTTAGCTGAAGATTTCGTTTTGCAAATATGATCCTTCGAAGGGTGAATACTCGAAGGAGGATGGTTGCTGATGACCGTCTTTGAAGATAAAATGGCTCCTGATGGCCATGTTTCGAGGATGAAGAATTTTAAGTCATAACGAAGATAGTGAATGCTGAAACTAGTAGGAGTGTATATCTTCGAGACTTAGACAAATTTTACGAGATATGTTAAGTACTGATGCTTAGCGTGTTTTCGTGGTATTTTAATGTTAAGTTATATTGCCACGCGTCGAAGGAGGATTCAGGCGGGAGGATTTGAAATTCGAAGAAGTTTGCATAACTGTCCAGAGACAGATGGCTTTCCGAGGATTCTCATGAGAAATGTGGCATTAGATTAGCGTAGGACCGTTAAGGTCGAAACTAGTATAAATAAGGGTTCTAATGTTAGGATTCAATGTGTTCATTTTGTACAAATCACTCACATATTACTTAAGTATCAAGTGTTAAGAGAAAGAGTTCGCTGAGAAATGTACGTATGACACCACCACCATTTTAATACATGTGTATTTTCCTTTATTTTCAAGTATCTTTCGATATTATTGCATTTCGTTTACTTCCTGCCATTTACATTCCTGCACTCTTTATTTTCATGTTATTTATCTTTGAAATATTTAACATTTCTGCACTTTAAGATTCTTGCACTTTTACAGTTTTTGTCTTATGTTTTATCTTGACTTACCTTTCGCCGAAGTTATATTTACGTGTATAACAAAGTGATTGCTAACCTTTATTGTTTCGATTGAGTAATTCCTATTTTCAAGACAAATCACAAACATGGTTCGAATCATCATAAATAACAATCTTTTTGACTATGTCCTAGGATCAATCTAGTCGATCCTGCGAGTAACCAAATCATATTTATTATAATTTGGAAGACTAGCGGTTGTTTACCGGAAATCACCGTAAACAAATTGGCACGCCCGGTGGGACAGTGTCAAGCAGATTGTTTTTAATCAATTGTTTTATTTTGTCTAGACAATATCAAGACCCTGTATGAACCTTAGGAACGGTAAATTAACAAACATTGCACAACCGATTCCCAAACGAAGGTACAACAAGAAAATGGTCGTCACGACCAGTGCAGGGGGAGATCAAGATCCCCCACAAGGCTCAGGATCAGGAGCGGCAAATTCTACGCATGTTTCGACTTCTACTCAAGGAGCGCGGGATACACAGGGTCCCAATGGATCGAGACCCACGGATAGTTCCCAGGCTATACCTGAGAATAATACAGGACCATCAGGGACTATTTCAATTTCAGTGTCGACTACCGCACCTTCATCCACAAGCGCAAACGAGATACCACTTTTCTCGACAAATGCTGCAAATAACTTATTCAACCCAGGGTCGAACTCTGCGTTCGAATGGAGGCCAAACTACCCATACGGAATGCCATATCCATATGGAACAGGCGTACGAGGGGCAGGACCTACATATGCTACAACTAACAATGCGACGTTTTCGCCAAATGTTGGCTCAGTGGGTCGAAGTGCACAAAATACAGGCTTCTCTGCCCAAATACCCAATTTTACCACAAGTAATCAAGCAGCATTCCGACAAGAAATGGATGCAAAGTTCCTGATTTTTGTCCAACGTCCTAATTTTGAAGTATCATTCATCATTTGATCAAGATTTGATCATGATTCATCAATAAAAGCTCCAAAATCATCAAAAACCTAAGTTGCTAGATTAGGGTTTTAAGGAGAAAGTCAACCTAACTTTGATTGGTCATATCTCTTTCATACTTTCTCATAAATTCCCCAACCAAATCTCATTCTCAAGGAAATTCAATTTTCTACAACTTTGATGTTGGGTCCAAGGTCAAGAAATGCTCCCGCATAAGAGATATAAGCCAAAACATTATAGGTCCTTCTAGAAGCTCGCAAAAAGCAGTTTTTTTGTCAAAGCCCATATCATCAAGATAAAATCTCCAAATGGAAAAAAGCATCCAAAGTGGCTTGTAGAAGACATCTTGAGGTTTCCAAAAAGTCTTAGGACATCTCTATATGATAAAAAGTGAATGAGTTATGGCTCGCACAAGTTGGGTAATTTTGAGAAAATGCATAAAATGCAAAGTGAAGAAGTTTGAGTTTTTGAACCTTTGGGCCTAACTTTTTGATTTCAAACATGTCCATGGGCCTTATAATTACCTTTTAATTAATTATTTTATTTTTATAATATTTATCTTATTTATTTGAATTTTTTAATTCATTTAAATATGAATGAATCATTATAAATGTAAGGAATTAATTTCAAATCAAAGATTTAATTTTTGTAATCAAATCCAATCATCAAAATGCTTCATATTAGGTGAAAATTCCGTGCTCCTCAAGTTTGCAAAGATTAAGATCATATTTGGCCAAATTTAGAAGTTTTTTACTCATATTTTCCAATTAAATATTCATACATCAAATACCAAGATTGAAATAGATTTGGCCAAGTTTTGTTGACCTAAATACTCCTATATATATTACAATACACTCAGCATTAGAGAGAGGACGAATTTGAGAGAAGAATACTAGGGTTTCCAAGGAAAAATTATTCAAGAATAAGTGGAAACCGTGTCTCTCATTGCAGCCAATATCAAGTCTTTCCAATTGCTCCACCTTGTTCCTGAGGACTCCAGGAGTCGATCTAATCCAGAATACGAACTCAAAGCACGTGGAAAGACGCCATACTATTCACTCACAGTTTGCAACATTCTTGAACTTGAATCTTTCAACTCATGCCATTTAAATCGATTTTGTGCATTCATATTTATTCATTGTGTTGTTTAGATTTGTTTTGAATGTTTATTCACAAGTTTTAACGCATAGGTGACGTTTCACCATTGTTAGGGCAAGAAGGGTCTTCTCCTTCGTTTTTGTAGCCCCAACCAGTTTCAGATTAAAACAATGTCACCAATGAATCCGTGGCATGTTAATTATGAGATTTGGGTAACCTTTGTTCTTGGCTATGGTGTTTTCTTGCAAGTTTAAAAGTTGCAGCCATGGCCATGAGTTCTCTAATGAAATTCGCTGGTAATTTCGTAAGAAATTCCCCAAGAGAATCCGTAGGTAAAACGAAGAAGAAGGTGAATAGGGATGAGGACCGATTGACTACTGCGTGGGATCATCCGGCTGGCTGGTCAGAATTTTAATGACCTCTCTCCAGGCGTGGCTGATTTCTATTCGCGGGTCAAAAAGTCTTGCCTCTCTTCCCTCTAGTGATTGGCTGATGGTGAATGATAGTGGGCCCTGGCTTGAACGCCTTTGAAGTTTTTTTCACGTAGTCACTAATTGTTTTGCGTTTGAATTTGTAGCAACCTGCCCTAAAAATTAAAGATTAGAGTCGCCACCTATTCTACCAAGGCGAATAGGAAACCTCGCGCGGTTAAGGGATCAGGGTAAGATACTATATTCAGGTCGAGGGAAGGTGTTAGGCACCCTCAATCCTTTCCTAAGGTTTGCATTATAAAGCTAAGTTTTATGGCTAACATAAAGAAAGATGACAGACAGTTAACAGGGTTAGGGCAAATAATTAAGATTAAAGGTTTATGATTAAAGAAATAAAATCGGGGGAAAATGAGATTTATGGGGGAGGGGACTCGCCTTGTCGCCAAGTGCCTACGTACCTCCTTATGGAGGATCAGAGTCAACGTAGATCGGGGAAAGTTGTACGCCCTTAGGAATAGGATTTGATATGGTTTGAAGGCTTCTTGAATGGCCTATCATAGTTTTGAATAAGGATGAAAATCCATAGTTTGATTTGAAGTGTTTTGAATGTTTTTTTTTGATCTGGGAAGTGTTTTAGGATTGGGCATACAACCCTGATTTAATATGTCACTGTTAGTTGCGATGATCAATAGGTTTGATCACCATAGTTAACGGATTGAAAAGGTATTGTCACCAATTCTAATCGATTGATTCGATTATCACTAATAACAAATAAATATGTTTTATATAATTAATTATTTAAACTTCATCGTTACCCCTCATAATCGATAGATTCGATTATAAATAATAACGAACTTCAGAAAAAAAACTAATCATTGCAACCAATAAGATGATTGAAACCCTTTAGCCAAATAATATGTGTTTGAATTATATCAATTTAAGAATTAAATGATTATTACCCACCGCGATTAATTGATTTAATCGAAGCGAATAATAAATTAAACCCTGATACTTTGGCCAAGTGGCCAGTGGGATTGGGCAAACCCTAATTTCTTAATAAACTTTCCCAGGGTTTTTTTGCGATTAAAACCAATTAAATAAATTAATCGACATAATCGAATAATCAAGAAATAATCCTAATGTCACTTATTAGCCTAGTCTTATTTTTATCATTTAAATCCTAAATAAAAATAAAAGAGAATTACATTATACACATATTATCATATATATATATATATATATATATATATATATATATATATATACAATTAAACAATTAAATAAATAACATATAAATAAATAAATAAATAAAACCTGGGTATGATTCTGTGTGATTGGTTGAGGGTTCATGCCATGCGTTCTTTAATCCCATGCGCCAGATCTGGATGGATACGGATCTAATAGGTGAATGCCGAGGGTACATGATGAGCAACGTAACTGAGACGCATGGGATTATGAAGCAACGCTTAATGAAAAGAATATAGCAAGGGCCAGGGATCGAACCCTGGATCCTTTGTTTGCAATGTAACGCGCTTACCACCTGAACAATTTGCCCAATTTGCAATTTGAATGCCATCATACAATAATATATGAAAAGCAACGCATACCTGGAAAACACGCGCGTGGATTCAAACTGACCAATCATATGGAGACACATACCTTTCTATTTCACTAAACTCCAAATTCGAACCAGGGCTATACCCACAGCCCAGAACGCGTAGCAATAGCCTGTAGCGACGGTTTTACCCGTCACTATAGCACCTGTGAAATCACAAAACTCCATACAAGCAATACCAATCAACGATAAGACCATGGATCAATTCGTAGTAGTCCCCTAAACACGATAGAGCCCTTAATTTTGCCTAATTTTTGCCTAAACACTAAAGCCCCAATTCGGAAGCTCTAAACCCTAACAATGGCAATCCCACATATAGGAAATTAAACCTCAATTTATTTGTCCAGAATCATTCGCAGCATCATGGAAAATATAAATTATCAATCAAATTATGTGTATAACGCATAAACGATTGCATTCGAGTTCAAGTTTAGTGGATGCAAACCGTGAGCCACATAGCACTATTCCGTGAGCCTGAAACTTTGGAAACGGTTGGGATCGATCCAAGAATGATCCAGGAATGTGTTTCCGTCCTTAATTTGTCTTGAGAACCTCTGTATCCTCCAAAACTGAATTTGAGGTTTCTTGAGTTTTTTGAAGTTGTTAGGATGTTCTTGGCTGCAAAACCTTGTCAAAGACCCCCCTCCTGCATTGGCACGAATTATATATATATATATATATATATATATATATATATATATATTAGGTGGATTTAGGTTGAATATATTGGTCCAAATCTCTTTGAATCAAGGGATTGATTCCTGATTAAAAATCTCTTCCAAACTTTCTAAACTTGGCCTAATTTGTACCAATCTCTCTCCAATCTCTCTTGAACGAATTTCAATCAAATATTGGCCTATTGAATGATTGAATATGATTGGAAACAAAATAGAATCAAATCTCTTATATTTTCTATCAATTATTTGATTTAAACTAAGTTTTAAATGAATAAAAATCCACCAAAATTATAATAAAATCAATATGGCCGTGGCCTTGGATTTGTAGGTTCCTAATAACCTTAATGTCAAGTTTGGGTCATAATAAGATAGGCCCATTTGCAAAAATAAACATTTTGAACCACTTTTGTTTCACATATTTCCTTCAAAATCGCCCAACTTTGACGAGGCGTATCTCCCTCAATTTTTAAGGTATGGGAGAGTTCTAGGACTTTTTGGAAACCTCAAGATGTCCTCTATAAGCCACTTTGGAACATATTTTTCAGTTGGAGCTTTTATCTTGATCATATCCTCTTTGACAAAAAACTGCTTTTGAAGGATGCTTGAAAAGGACATGTAATCCTTTGCATTATATCTCCCAAATGAAGCATTTCTAGCCTTGGCTTGTGAGAGACAAAGTTGTAGAGAATCCAATTTCCTTCCAAATAGGCTTTGAGTGGGGAATTTTTGATGTTCCATGTGAAATTTATGGCTAGTCAAAGTTGAGTTGACTTTCTCCTAGAGAAACCCTAATTTGAACCTTTTTGTATTTGTTCATCTCTGAGTTTCTACTGATAAATCATGATCAAGCTTTGATCAAATGATGGATATATACTCCTATAATTGATGTTTGACCAAAGATCAGAGGTTTGGACCATGCTTTGATTGTGGTCGACTTTTAGGTTTAATCAGTTGACTGTGAATCTTGGAGTTTGTTTGAGCAGGTAACTTTTGGAGTTGGGTCTTAATCTTTTCAAGAGAACCTCAAACCCTAGCCTCAGGAGACTCTTGACTTATGGAATGTTGTTTGGATAGAACCCTAATTGTAGGTGGGATGAAGAAGGCAAATTTTGGGGTATGACAGCTGCCCCTGTTCAATCTTCTTAAACGGAAGAATCGGATAGGCATGCTTGCCTGTCGCGGTCTGAAGGTGGAAGATTATTAAACACTGAAAATGCCCTGAAATTTGCTGGCACTGTGGAATGTAGAGTAGATGCGTTGCTGGAAGAACCCACTGTGTTGTTCTGATACATGTATGACGTGGCGAACTTGCTTCGAGAAGCAGGGAAAATAAATCCCTATTTGCGGATAGGCATAACTCTATATCACTGCCAAGGGACTAATGTGATACGAATAAGCGAGAAGATTTGGAAGGATATCACTGCCAAGGGACTAACGTGATATGACATAACTAATTGCTGCTCAGGGACTAACACAATAAGTCATGGTTGGGATTGAAATTGAAATTGAAATTGAAATGAGTCTTGGTACTAACGTACCAAAGAACTCAGTGCCATATCATCGCTAAAGGACTAACGTGATAAAACGTAACGCAACAGGTCACGATTTGGATTGAAATTGAAATTGAAATTGAAATGAGTCTTGGTTACTAACGTACCAAAGAACTCGGTGCCATATCATCGCTAAAGGACTAACGTGATAAGACGTAACGCAATAGGTCACGATTTGGATTGAAATTGAAATTGAAATGAGTCTTGGTTACTAACGTACCAAAGAACTCGGTGCCATATCATCGCTAAAGGACTAACATGATAAGACGTAACGCAATAAGTCACGATTTGGATTGAAATTGAAATTAAAATGAGTCTTGGTTACTAACGTACCAAAGAACTCGGTGCCATATCATCGCTAAAGGACTAACGTGATAAGACGTAACGCAATAGGTCACGATTTGGATTGAAATTAAAATTGAAATTGAAATGAGTCTTGGTTACTAACGTACCAAAGAACTCGGTGCCATATCATCGCTAAAGGACTAACGTGACAAGACGTAACGCAATAGGTCACGATTTGGATTGAAATTGAAATTGAAATGAGTCTTGGTTACTAACGTACCAAAGAACTCGGTGCCATATCATCGCTAAAGGACTAACGTGATAAGACGTAACGCAATAGGTCACGATTTGGATTGAAATTGAAATTGAAATTGAAATGAGTCTTGGTTACTAACGTACCAAAGAACTCGATGCCATATCATCGCTAAAGGACTAACGTGATAAGACGTAACGCAATAGGTCACGATTTGGATTGGAATAGGATTGAAATAGGATTGGAATAGGATTTGAATTAGGATTTGAAAAATAGGGTTGAAATAGGATTGGAATAGGGTTTGAAATAGGATTGAAATAGGATTGGAATATGATTTGAAATAGGATTGAAATAGGATTGGAATAGGATTAGAAATAGGATTGAAATAGGATTGGAATAGGATTTGAAATAGGATTGAAATAGGATTGGAATAGGATTAGAAATAGGATTGAAATAGGATTGGAATAGGATTGAAATAGGATTTGAATAGGATTGGAATAGGATTTGAAATAGGATTTGAAATAGGATTTGGAATAGGAATTGGAATAGGATTTGAAATGGGATTTGGATTTTGATGTAACAGTCAGACAGGAACTGACTACCAGACGAGAACTGGATTTAATGTAACAGTCAGACAGGAACTGACTACCAAACGAGAATTGGATTTGTAAGGATTTGGACTTGCAAATGAAAATTGGGCTTTTATAGTATATGAATGTACCAGATGATATGCATGGTTTGATGTTGGAGTGAAGCGACATGATTAATGGATGACAATGATTTATGATGACTTGGATGTTTTGATTGATGTAGTGAGTGGAACGAAATAATGTCTTCTATAAGACTACCCAAAAAAAGGTTTTTGGAATGGATATGAACATTTGTCTTAAAGAAGGCTACCTGAAAAGGTTCTTAGCAAAGGATGCAATCTGTATGAAAAGGTTCTGAGCGAAGGATAAGGAATGTCTTAAAGAAGACTACCTGAGAAGGCTGAAAAAATGTCTTAAAAGACTACCTAAAAAGGTTCTTGGAAGGGAGAATGAATGTCTTAGAAAATACTACCTAAAAAGGTTTGTAGAATGTCTTAAAGAAGACTATTTGAAGAGGTGTGGTGTATCAACCAATGTATGTAATGCATGATTTAGATGTGTTTTCATGATGCCCCAATGATAGGTTGTTGATAATCGAAGCGTACATAGCTTGCTAATGTTATAAGGTTGCTGGATGCTAGCACGATTTCCCAAAACTTGTTTTTTTTTTAACTTTGAAGATCGTAGTTAGGAGAAAGATTGATTCGAGGTTGTAAAGTATGAAGAGGCCTTTTCCTTGTGCGTTTTATGGATTTGATATCTATTGCCCCAATATTTTCGTGGGAAAAGATGCTTATGAGGGAAGTGCCCCAGGAAATAACCTTGTCATATGCTTCGACGTTTAGATTGAAAGGTATGCCCTTGATTTCTAGGATATGGAGGGTTATCCATGGTGTTCTATCCATTTTGAATTTATCCCATGCTTGACATGCTCCTGATTGAGATTGCTTCGAGATGTGACCCAAGTCAATTGAACCTTAGGAAGAATGCCCCTAGTTAACAGGATGTTTGGTTGTATGCCCCTGTTTAGGAAAACCCTCTGGACGTGGTTTCCCCATTCAAGAGTCTTTATCAGAAATAATCGCCTTTGTGCTAAGTGTATATTCGTAGATGGCGTTGTACCCTTTGGGAAGTAACTCTAATGTGATGAAAATGCAATTTTTGAAATCGAAGGAGTGGATGATTAGAAATGAATGCTTGAAGGAGCACAATGATTAGAAATAGTTTTAACAAACCTAGGAGTCAGTATAACAAAATCCTGCTTAATATGCTTTCGTAGTTAACCTTGCCTCAATTAGGACTTTTGAATGTTGTAACTTGGCTTGGTTCAAGGTTTAAGAAACAACGGATATAAGGCTCAAAATTTATTTAACCCACCCATTTCTCCTTGATGTTCTCCAAGTCCTAAACATTCGCTTAATCCAATGAACGTGCTTTGTTTGTAAGAGAATTGTTTTAGCTCTCATGTTGAGCAAAAGCCTTAGTAGGGATCAAGAATTAATGAAAAAGTTGTGAAGATCCGAGCATTAATGAGAAGCTTCGATGATTTAGTAGTCACAAGATTATCCTTGGTATTTCGCCTTTGTATTGTTTTTATCCCTTATTTTTGCATGAACCAATTCCCTTGAATTTGATCCATCGGGATGCCTTAACTTTTGCCTAAGTCATTTTTGTTTTCTTTCGTGAAATTTTCCATTTTGACTTAGCGGGCGTTTTTTCTTTTGGATGCTCTTTTTGATATTTGATCCTTGGATGTTGAATATTGAAAATTGTGACTACCATGTTTGACTTTGATTTGTAAGCTTTGACTTTGATAACTTCCTGGATCTTGGATGATGTATTGAGGAAGAAGATTGTTGCAAATGTTATCTCCATTGCTTCCTCAATCTTGGATGAACGCGAGGAAGAAGGCATGCTTGAACCTTTGCTTTGCTTGATCCTTATGCTTGAACCTTTGCTTTATTGATTGATTCTCTTGACAACCAAAATACGCCATTGAATTAATTGAAATCTACCCTGCCCCTAGCTAAAATCAAGATTTATTTAAAAAGTAGAAACAAAATCCAACTCCTGGCTCGAGGGGGTAACGAGGGATTAACATCCTTATATCTCCACTATTTGGGAATTGAAACAATGCCTGTACATCCTCGGCTCGGTCTTACCTTGAAAGCATATGTTTAGCGAGACTTAGTTATTTGTATTCGTCATTCTCTCTTTTGTTAGTAATTGAAAGTCGAAATTGAAATAGAATAGAAGGGTGTGAGTGGAAAGTCGTAGTAGTGAGCGAATGAAGCGAATGAATTGATTTCAAAACATGCATGATTATTTTATTGAATTACTATTCAAAAGGTACAACGTTTTACATCAAATAACATTTTGTGATCGTAGAAGTTACAACTTGAAGTGATAAACCTATTAATCCTAAGGGCAATCTCCTTTTGTGAATCTGTCGACTTTGTCTTACTCCTTAGTTCGTGGACTTGTAGAAGTGAAGGGTAATCTCGAATTCTCCTTGGGCACGTCGAATCTGTCGGGAATAAATTGTTAGCGATGGGTTTTCGTCGTATCGGAACTTCACGAGTTTCCTTTGACTGAACCTCTTTTGCTTTTTTTTTAGGATAGTGTCACACCGTTTACAACCTTCAGAACTTGTAGATTGATAAAGGAAATCTAGGGCCCTTTTGCCCCTTGGTGGGGAGTTAACATATGTCGACTTCCCTCCATCGTAGTTATGCATCTTTGTTCAGGATATTGCCCCAACTGGGCTAATCCTTGCCCCCAGGTTATCGTAGAGCATCATTGTAAACTTTGCTATGTTCGTAGATGAACCCCTTTATAACTAGATACCCCTTAAGTGTATCTATGAGGGAACTTCTTTGTTGAACTGATCCTTGCTCGACGATAATCTTGGCATAATCTTGCTGCGAAAAGGCATGGACATGCGGAAGGGATGGTGAAAGGCATTCCTTTTTCATTTGTATGACTGAGCTCATAACTAATTTATCTTCCTTTATCCATGGTTTATAATCCTCTTTATTTCTCTGAGAGTTTCGGGAAACCGGTTAGCATGGTAAGTATGGATGCGGGCGAAGATAGAAATGCAAATGTAAATGCAAATGAATGCATGAAAATGTGAATGTATGCGTATGCGAGAGACTTTTTTTTTGTTTTGCGTGCGATAGATATAATCCTAAGGATAGACTATGCGGATTTAGGGATGACATTAGACTCTAATGAAATACTTGCAAGCTAGATATTATGACACATTAATGGGAATCCCTTAGATTAAGGGGTATGCGGAAAGTAGCAGCTGACGACCGTTCAGGACAGTCATCAAGTATCATGAGCTTCGAGAGGTTGTTCGACGTGTAGTTACGAAGTTGTCCCTCGTGGGAAGGTTCTCTATGTGGAACGCAACCTATCTAAGGACGATATTGGAGAAAATGAAATCCCTACAGGCTAGGGATGAAAGATGTATAAATGGGAATTCAAAACCCTACGAGTTAGGGGATGCGCGGGAGCAAGCACAAGATGACCGTTCAAGACAGTCATTAGATCTCATGACCATCGATAGGCCAATCAACGTGTGCTAATGAGGATGTCCTTCAGGGAAGGACACGTGGTTGTAAAAATATACAAAGATGTAACAGGAAAATCCTATGGGCTAGGGAGTGCGTAGGAGCAATCATAGAGTGACCATTCAAGACAGTCACTGGATCTCATAGCAATTGAGAGGCCAATCAACGTATGCTAATGAAGATGTCCTTCGTACGAAGGACACGATTTTAGGAATAGAATCCCTATAGATTAGGGAATGCGTAGATGGAAGCACGGGGTGACCGTTTGAGACAGTCACTAAGTCTCATGGCCGTCGGGAAGCCAATCGACGTGCATAAATGGAAATGTCCTTCGTGGGAAGGACACGTAGTTGTAAAAATACTAAGATATAAAAGGAAAATCCCTACAGGCTAGGGAATGCATAGATGGTGATGTCCTTTGTGGGACAGACGTGGTCTTAGAAATTAGAGTCCCTACAGGCTAGGGAACGGTACCTGCAAAAATTGAAACGCATAGATATTCGAAGTATATAAATTGCAAACATATAATGAGCACAACACCACAAAAGTCCTAGGTTCATAGGTTCGACGTAGCGGCTTTAGGGAGCCTACCCTTTCCATTGGTATGTCCTAGACACAGGTCTCATGGGGTCGTTCGTAGCCTCCGAGACTTTTTGTCTCTTCAGATTTTAGAACAACTCATTTTATCCATGAGGTTCGAATTTTTGGGGTAGGTTCCCGGAGAGATCAGCTAAATATTCAGTCCTGCCCTCAACAAAGTCAAGCCTCGTTTTGGACATTTCTGAATATTCAACCCACTCCGAGTGGAGTTATCAATGAGACTCGTAGGCGATTCAAGTCCCCCCTGATCTCAAGGATAACTCCCACACTTAGGTTTAACAACAATTTATATATAACACAGCAAATGTAATAGAACTAACAAATATTCAAATAAATAAATATTTAATTAAATTGCGGTAATGAAATTGCAAAGGAAATAAAAAAATAAATAAAATTTAAATATTTAAAACTAACCTCGAAATCCGGCTGCTTATAATTTAAAAATGCATAAAAAAACAACAAATATTTAAATAAACAAATATTTAATTAAATTACTGTAAATAAATGAAATTGCAGTAAATAGATGAAATGGCAAATAAATAAATAAATAAAAATTAAATATTTATATTAAAAACTATAAACCCTAAAATGGCAATTTAGCCAAACCCTAAAAAGTTTGCCGAAAACCTAAATAGTTTGCCACAAACCTAAACCCTGCCAAAACATATAGGAGTATAGTAATTCACCAGGAGGTGTCTCCCCAGCAGAGTCGCCAGCTGTAGCAACCTGCCCTAAAAATTAAAGATTAGAGTCGCCACCTATTCTACCAAGGCGAATAGGAAACCTCGCGCGGTTAAGAGATCAGGGTAAGATACTATATTCAAGTCGAGGGAAGGTGTTAGGCACCCTCAACCCTTTCCTAAGGTTTGTATTATAAAGCTAAGTTTTATGGCTAACATAAAGAAAGATGACAGACAGTTAACAGGGTTAGGGCAAATAATTAAGATTAAAGGTTTATGATTAAAGAAATAAAATCGGGGGAAAATGAGATTTATGGGGGAGGGGACTCGCCTTGTCGCCAAGTGCCTACGTACCTCCTTATGGAGGATCAGAGTCAACGTAGTTCGGGGAGGGTTGTACGCCCTTAGGATTAGGATTTGATATGGTTTGAAGGCTTCTTGAATGACCTATCGTAGTTTTGAATAAGGATGAAAATCCGTAGTTTGATTTGAAGTGTTTTGAATGTTTTTTTGATCTGGGAAGTGTTTTAGGATTGGGCGTACAACCCTGATTTAATATGTCACCGTTAGTTGCGATGATCAATAGGTTTGATCACCATAGTTAACGGATTGAAAGGGTATTGTCACCAATTCTAATCGATTGATTCGATTATCACTAATAACAAATAAATATGTTTTATATAATTAATTATTTAAACTTCATCGTTACCCCTCATAATCGATAGATTCGATTATAAATAATAACGAACTTCAGAAAAAAACTAATCATTGCAACCAATAAGATGGTTGAAACCCTTTAGCCAAATAATGTGTTTGAATTATATCAATTTAAGAATTAAATGATTATTACCCACCGCGATTAATTGATTTAATCAAAGCGAATAATAAATTAAACCCTGATACTTTGGCCAAGTGGCCAGTGGGATTGGGCAAACCCTAATTTCTTAATAAACTTTCCCAGGGTTTTTTTGCGATTAAAACCAATTAAATAAATTAATCGACATAATCGAATAATCAAGAAATAATCCTAATGTCACTTATTAGCCTAGTCTTATTTTTATCATTTAAATCCTAAATAAAAATAAAAGAGAATTACATTATACACATATTATCATATATATATATATATATATATATATATATATATATATATATATATACCATTAAACAAATAACATATAAATAAATAAATAAAAAACCTGGGTATGATTCTGTGTGATTGGCTGAGGGTTCATGCCATGCGTTCTTTAATCCCATGCGCCAGATCTGGATGGATACGGATTTAATAGGTGAATGCCGAGGGTACATGGTGAGCAACGCAACTGAGACGCATGGGATTATGAAGCAACGCTTAATGAAAAGAATATAGCAAGGGCCAGGGATCGAACCCTGGACCCTTTGTTTGCAATGTAACACGCTTACCACCTGAACAATTTGCCCAATTTGCAATTTGAATGCCATCATACAATAATATATGAAAAGCAACGCATACCTGGAAAACACGCGCGTGGATTCAAACTGACCAATCATATGGAGACACGTGCCTTTCTATTTCACTAAACTCCAAATTCGAACCAGGGCTATACCCACAGCCCAGAACGCGTAGTGTAACACCCCGATATCCGCTGCACGCATCAACCGTGTCGGCCAACCGAGCATGTTACTGGCTTAATCAATAATCCCCCTAGGTCCGCTTACCGGCTGCCCAGGAAATATTGTTTTTGCCTCCCGCAGGAATCGAACCATGTACCTAGGGGTTAAGTACACATTCATAGCAATTCCTGCTACCACTTGAGCTGCGCCTTTTTAATGTAACACCCCGATATCCGCTGCACGCATCAACCGTGTCGGCCAACCGAGCATGTTACCGGCTTAATCAATAATCCCCCTAGGTCCGCTTATCGGCTTCCCAGGAAATATTGTTTTTGCCTCCCGCAGGAATCGAACCACGTACCTAAGGGTTAAGTACGTATTCATAGCAATTCCTGCTACCAATTGAGCTACTAGCTCAATTGGTAGCAGGAATTGCTATGAATACGTACTTAACCCCTAGGTACGTGGTTCGATTCCTGCGGGAGGCAAAAACAATATTTCCTGGGCAGCCGATAAGCGGACCTAGGGGGGATTATTGATTAAGCCGGGTAACATGCTCGGTTGGCCGACACGGTTGATGCGTGCAGCGGATATCGGGGTGTTACACGTAGCAATAGCCTGTAGCGACGGTTTTACCCGTCACTATAGCACCTGTGAAATCACAAAACTCCATACAAGCAATACCAATCAACGATAAGACCATGAATCAATTCGTAGTAGTCCCCTAAACACGATAGAGCCCCTAATTTTGCCTAATTTTTGCCTAAACACTAAAGCCCCAATTCGGAAGCTCTAAACCCTAACAATGGCAATCCCACACATAGGAAATTAAACCTCAATTTATTTGTCCAGAATCATTCGCAGCATCATGGAAAATATAAATTATCAATCAAATTATGTGTATAACGCGTAAACGATTGCATTCGAGTTCAAGTTTAGTGGATGCAAACCGTGAGCCACATAGCACTATTCCGTGAGCCTGAAACTTTGGAAACGGTTGGGATCGATCCAAGAATGATCCAGGAATGTGTTTCCGTCCTTAATTTGTCTTGAGAACCTCTGTATCCTCCAAAACTAAATTTGAGGTTTTTTGAGTTTTTTGAAGTTGTTAGGATGTTCTTGGCTGCAAAACCTTGTCAAAGACCCCCCTCCTGCATTGGCACGAATTCTATATATATATATATATATATATATATATATATATATATTAGGTGGATTTAGGTTGAAAATATTGGTCCAAATCTCTTTGAATCAAGGGATTGATTCTTGATTAAAAATCTCTTCCAAACTTTCTAAACTTGACCTAATTTGTACCAATCTCTCTCCAATCTCTCTTGAACGAATTTCAATCAAATATTGGCCTATTGAATGATTGAATATGATTGGAAACAAAATAGAATCAAATCTCTTATATTTTCTATCAATTATTTGATTTAAACTAAGTTTTAAATGAATAAAAATCCACCAAAATTATAATAAAATCAATATGGTTGTGGCCTTGGATTTTTAGGTTCCTAATAACCTTAATGTCAAGTTTGGGTCATAATAAGATAGGCTCATTTGCAAAAATAAACATTTTGAACCACTTTTGTTTCACATATTTCCTTCAAAATCGCCCAACTTTGACGAGGCGTATCTCCCTCAATTTTTAAGGTATGGGAGAGTTCTAGGACTTTTTGGAAACCTCAAGATGTCCTCTATAAGACACTTTGGAACATAATTTTCATTTGGAGCTTTTATCTTGATCATATCCTCTTTGACAAAAAACTGCTTTTGAAGGATGCTTGAAAAGGACCTGTAATCCTTTGCATTATATCTCCCAAATGAAGCATTTCTAGCCTTGACTTGTGAGAGACAAAGTTGTAGATAATCCAATTTCCTTCCAAATAGGCTTTGAGTGGGGAATTTTTGATGTTCCATGTGAAAGTTATGGCCAGTCAAAGTTGAGTTGACTTTCTCCTAGAGAAACCCTAATTTGAACCTTTTTGTATTTGTTTATCTCTGAGTTTCTACTGATAAATCACGATCAAGCTTTGATCAAATGATGGATATATACTCCTATAATTGATGTTTGACCAAAGATCAGAGGTTTGGACCATGCTTTGATTGTGGTCGACTTTTAGGTTTAATCAGTTGACTGTGAATCTTGGAGTTTGTTTGAGCAGGTAACTTTTGGAGTTGGGTCTTGATCTTTTCAAGAGAACCTCAAACCCTAGCCTCAGGAGACTCTTGACTTATGGAATGTTGTTTGGATAGAACCCTAATTGTAGATGGGATGAAGAAGGCAAATTTTGGGGTATGACAGAATTATTTCCAACAAACTCTTTGCAGCACAGATGGCAGTGTATGCTCAGGCATTCAACATGGGGCATGTTCGATCCCCATCTCCAGCATTTTATTTTTAACAATGTATTTGTTTCAGATATTGTGCATTCGGATTTTACACGCCTATGGTGTGCCCTCAGAGCCTTGCCACTTGATACGCAGGATAATAGATCTGATGGACCAGCAAGCGCTTCTCCACCACAGACCCTCAGCACTCAACCACACCTAATCAAAGCTGAGTATTTTCTAATTTTTTTTAATTTTAATTACATGAATAATTTTATTTTAATCTTCTTATTTCCTTTTCTATTATAATTATTATTATGTTTTATTTATCTTAATACATTATTTTTATAGTAAAATTATAATCATCACTTTTTAATCGGTAACTCGATCTTTTCCACAATATTATCAATAATTGTTTTTAGATACTAAAAATTATTATTTTTGTACATACTTTAAAACAACTAATTAATTAGGTTAAAAACCAATAATTAAATTTTTCTTTTTAGGTTTGTTAACCTCGATTCATTTATAAACCCTAATAGCCTTAACCTTGTTAACTTTTATACCTTTCGGGGTTTGTCTTTTGCCTTGCCTTTTATTTGCCCAAATTATTACCATTTTAATTTTTGATCTGTCACATTATAATTGCTGAGGTCTTTAATGCACTAAAATTTTTCTTCTTCGTGGCTAATTCTCAGGATTAACCAAGATCTTTCAGCCACGCGTCATATCAATCGAAAAGCTAAGTTTCTAATCCTTTTCCTGTTTAAATATCATTTTAATGTTTTTTTATTATTTTGCCTTTTGCCCAAAATAGGTTTTACTTCAAATAGTCAATGAATCTCTCCTACACTCACCCCTATTATTTTCATTTTAATTTTCAGAGTCAATCGAGGGTTCGAGGAAGATCAAGGCATTCAAAGATGTTTATGCTAATTATCTCTCTTATTTTTTTGCCTTTATTCCCCTTCCCCGCAGGTGTTTATTGTAATAGCGTAGGACTTTATTTTTTTGCCTTTAATTTCTGCAATTTAAAACTGCGTGGTTAGTAATCCTAGGGAGTGCAAGACTATTAACTGAATCTAGATCACTAATTTATAAGATAAATATCATCGAAGTTAACCACGTGATTGTGCACCCACACACCTTTAGGGTAACCTTTCTCGTTGTCTGCTGCCTTATGTTGTTGCCTTATTACTGTTGCCTTATTACTGTTGCTTGTTGCCTCTAATTATACTAAATAGTCAAGTCCCTCGATTCCGAGGATACCTAAAGCAAAGGTTGCCTTAATCATTGAAATCATTAATTTTGTCCCTCGAAGTTGCCTCGGTAAAACATGATGATTGTCCCAATTGCTAAGGTATCCTCGCATGATGCCTAAAAATATTAAATGACTATTATATCCTCCCCTTAGACTACCTGCCCTCTTTATGGCAAGGGACAGTCTTATGGTGAACGATATCTCGATGACCCTTAACATCCAATTGAAAGACTTCCTGCCCTCCCATGGTATGGATAGACCCTTTCACCCTGAAAAGCTAAAAGAACATTTTTTATAACTTAAGGAATTGCTTTTTAATTGCTTGCTCTTTTTCAAATTCAAATTCAAACTCTTTTTCCCGCTAATCTTCAAATACTTTTCAAAAAGACTGCGCTTATTTACAAGCTAAAGTTCTTATTCGAATTTCTAATCACACCCTACTTTTTAAACAATTCAAACATTTTGAAAACAAAAGTGAGCTGAGCAATTAAGAGCCCATGGATAAGTATGGATACAAAGGGTGCTTTACACCTTCCCTTTTTATAACTTACCCCCCCCCCCCCCCGAACTCAAAATCTTTTTAAAAGGTCTTTTCCTGTTCTTTTAGCCTTTCCTAAAATTGGATAAAATAAAAGTCGGTGGCGACTCTTGCTATCCGCGACATTTCAATAAAGTCAGTTCACCGTATTACAATAGCCTTGTTTGAAAGTATTTTGTAAATGTGAGGGTGAAAAAAAATTTGAATTTGAATTTGAAAAGAGCAAGCAACCAGGAGCATCTACCCTAAGTTAAAGATTATGTTCTTTCAGCTTTTCAGTTTCAAAGGGCTATCCATACCATAAAGAGGGTAGGAAGTCCTTTCATTGGATGTTAAGAGTCATCGAGGGAATATCGTTCACCCTAAAATTGTCCCTACCATATAGAGGCAGGTAGTCTATAAGGAAAGATAGAATAATCATTATTCTTTAGGCAACCAGCAAGGATACCTTAGCAACTGGGACAATCATCATTTACCGAGGCAACATCGAGGGACAAGATCATTTTTTATCGTAGGCAACTTCGAAGGGACTATGATCTTATGATGATGAACTGAGAGTAACATTTGCTTTAGGTATCCTCGAATTCGAGGGACTTGACTATTTAAAATTGAAAGGCGACAGGCAACAGGCGACAGGCAGCATAAGAAGGGTTACCATAAAGGTGTGTGTGTGGCACAATCATGTGGTTAAGTTCAGATATTTATCTTGTAAATAAGTGGTCTAATTCATTTTAACAAGGCTTGCACTCCCTAGGATTACTAACCACGCAGTTAAAAATAAAGGCAAAATTAAAAGTTCATACGCTATTACAATAAACACCTATAGGCAGCAGAAAATAAAAGGCAGAAAATAAATCCTAATTACTATTATAAAAAACCCTTGCGCCCTATACGTATGTTTCTAGATTTTAAATGGCAGAGATTAAAATAAAGGCAAATAATTTAAATAAAATAAATTCGAATAAAGGCAAATAATTTAAAAAATCGAAATTAAAATTAAAGGCATGCGACAATCAAGGGAATATGAGGTGAGAAGAGAATTGCGCTTGAAAAAATTCAATGTTTGATTACAAAAGGGTAAACCTATACCTACGGTTAATGGGCAAAACCTACCTCTTGGGTTATCTATGATTTTTGAAGTTCAGCGTAATCCTAAAAAAAACTAATTAAAATTAAACCTAAATTAATCCTAAAAACTAATTAAAATTAGACCTAAATTATCTATACTAATCCTAATTACTAACTTAGTTATCTAATTAAATTAATTAACTAAAGGGAAATTAAGATTAAGTTAAATTGATTACTAAGTTAAAAAATAATTAATTAAATAAAAAAAGATTAATTCTAATTAAAATAAAACTATTAAAAACTAAACCTATTTGTGAAAATAAAATTTTACTTCTAATCATTTGATTCATTGTTGGTTGGTTAATTAGTAATTAAAAGGCTACAATTTAATTAATGGCTAATTAAAAAAAAACAAAACTATAAACAGCAAAAAGAAAGGGAAAAGGAAAGAACCAAGCATAAATCATGTGTGCCACGTCTATGAGCGTCCATGGTGAGGTTGCTTTCTGGGCGCGTTGGATCCTGTTGGGCATTGATCCCGCGGTTGATATTGGGAGGCGCACGCTGTTCTATAACAAGACAAAAACGCTGGATCTGCAAGCAATGTTTATTGATGAAAAAATAAAAGAGAAGCATGAGGCACTGGGGATCGAACCCCTACCATTTGAGTAACATGTCTGTAAGCCTGGCCGTTTGAACTGAATTGGTTAGTTGTTATAGGAATTCTCAACAATGAATAAATATAATAAACAAGATTAAATTTTTGAATTAAACAAAAAGAGTCAAATGTGGGGTCCCTTCAATCTGCACGCGGCCAATCAAGGTTGGGCAACGAGACAAGACCTTTTGACCTGCGAACCAGACCTTGACACGCGTTGGAGAGAGAACTTGAAGAATTTGACTGGCCAATCAGAACCGTACGCGCATTGCCCAAGTCCCTCGTCCCTGTTCCTTATCTTCTTTGCAGTCACCTGCGGATTTTCCTTCGAGATTGGCTGCGGACTTACCTGCAGATTTTTCCACAGGTTCTTCTTCTTCAACCTTGCGCTTTGAAACCTGCCATACCCAATGTTAAATAACCCTAACGCCTGCCCAGATCTACTAATCATATCCTTGCGACCATGATGGTGTAATTTTCTTGGCTGGAAGCGTCATAGAAGTATGAACACGAAGATGCATAGCTTTCATGCCCTAACCATGATAGAGTCCCTTCCTTATGCGTGAGATTTGATCTAACGGCATAGATATTCTCAGAACCATGTCACAAACTCAAAACACTCTTATGATATTATTTGGGCCTCCAAGTGATTAAAAATAATCCCCCCCTGAATTGATTCCATTATTTGGTATTTTTATTTAATTTATTTGCCTTTATTTGAAATAAAATTCAAACAAATATCAAATAAAATAATAAAAAGGTGGGAATTGCTTTAGAGGTCCTCATTTAGGTTATGGGCATGTTTAGAGTCCAACACTTAGACCCAAAAGTTCAAAACATCAAATTTCTTCACTTTGCATTTTATGCATTTTCTCAAAATCGACCAACTTGTGCAAGCCATAACTCATTCAATATTTGTTATATAGGTATGATCTAGGACTTTTTGGAAAGCCCAATATGTCCTCTACAAGACACTTTGGAACATATTTTTCATTTGGAGATTTTATCTTGAAGATATGGCTCTTGACAAAAAGCAGCTTTTTGCGAGCTTCTAGAAGGACTTGTAATGTTTTGGCTCATATCTCCCAAATGAATCATTTTTAGCCTTGGCTTTAAAGAGATAAAGTTGTAGAGAATTCAATTTCCTTTAAAATAGGCTTTGGTTGGGAAATTTTTGATATTCCATGTGAGAGTTATGGTTGGTCAAAGTTCAGTTGACTTTCTCCTAAAAAACCCTAATTTAGAAACTATAGGTTTTGTTGATTTATGAACTTTTCTTGATGAATCATGATCAAACCTTGATCAAATGATGGATTTTACTTCAAGATGTTGATGTTGACCAAAAATCAGGAGTTTTGACTGTAATTTGACCATGGTTGACTTTTAGGTCAAACTGTCGACTGTTGACCATTTGAATTGTTGGTTGAGCAAACTTGTGAATCAAAGCTTGAAACTTGGCATGAGGATCCTTTTAAGCATATGGAAAACCATGGAACTCACTCGAGGCATCAAAAGTTGAGTTCTCCTTGAGATAAGCAAAACCCTAGTTGTGGGGGTTGTTGTTTAGGAGACAGGGAGTCAGGTTTATTCCTTGGTGCTTGAACCAAAATATCTTGAAATATGATAGGAAAATTTTGGGGTATGACGCCTGGTGTCGGTAATTTTAACCGCCACCAGACTTGGAGGAAATAGACCGACATCCTTCCAAATCTCAGAATTCACAAAATACACATTATTACCCATCTTGTACTTAAACGAAGAACCCTCAAAAGTACCTTATAGCCCAGTGTAAAATAGTTTCACTAAGTCCTCATTATAGTCATTATCAATTTCAAGAAACACTCCCAAATTTTGAAAATTTAAAAGATCTATAACTTTCAGTAAGCAGAATCTACCTAAGGTTTGACTATGAGCTACGAATTGCTTGACAACCCTTCTTTTACTGAAGTCTACCGAATACGAATCAGTCAAATCATCAGAGATAAGAGATACAAGAGTTATTGAATTATTTCATTGAGATGAGCCACCTCCTTTCAACAGTCTTCTCTTTGTTGGTCTTGGTGAGGCCATGGATGAAGGTTTGCTTGAGTTTTGAGAGAGAGGGTATTTAGGGTTTTCTTTGAGAGAATGTGAATACGTTTTAATTGGGTAGGGATGGCAAACAGACCCAAACCCGCGGGACCCACCCGCACCCGAACCCGAGTCAACGGGTGAAAACCCGAGTTGACTGGGTTTGGGTTCGGGTTTGGGTGCCACCCGATATTTCGGGTGCGGGTTTGGGTAGTGTGAAACCCGCCCCGGAAACCCGAAATTACACCCGAATATATATATATATATATATATATATTATGGAAAGTTGTAAGAAAATTGTAGGAAAAATATATTTTATGTATTTTGTTGCGGGTTTGGGTTTGGGTGAAAAAACCCGAACCCAACGGGTGTGGGCGTGAGTGTTATTTTGTCACCCGAATAGCTTTTGGGTTTGGGTTCGGGTTCGGGTGGTAATTTCGAGTGCGGGTTTGGGTAGTATAAAACCCGCACCCGCGGGCACCCGTTGCCATCCCTATAATTGGGTGATGAGAAATGAGATAGGAAAAGATAAGGCTACCCATTTGTATCAAAATTTTAAAAAAAAATTGGAAAATATCACGCGATGTGTTGACCTATGCAGGTCATGCATCGATGCACAGATCACATATTTTGAAAACTTTTTCTCAGATTGGGTCGACCTGTAGAATGGGTAGGCCGACCTAAACTTGCTAATTTTCCAATTTTGCACAGGTTGTGAACACAAATGTATGATGCAACATATATTAAAGCTCCAGCAAGTATCATATATCACGAGACATAAAAGAGACATGTATAACATGGACTGCATAGATTGATATCAAGTTTACCATATTTGGGAATTAAGCAAGGAATTTCAAGTTGAAACGATATTACCTTTGTAGTAGGAGATAGGAATTTGCCCTCACACAGTATGAATATACAACTCAAAGAACTTTATAAGAGCATAGATATGAATAAATAGAGCCAACGCATCTATAATAGTTGCATCATATCCGATATATCAAGAACACTAAGTTCCCTACGAATATGTACGAAAGGATCGGTTGCTAATGGTTTTGTAAAAATATCGGCAAGTTGATTTTTACTTTCAACATGCTCGAACACAACATCACCTTTCTCCACATGATCTCTAAGGAAATGGAACCTAATTTTAAAATGTTTAGTGCGCGAGTGTAAAACAGGATTTTTGGTTAGATTGATAGCACTCGTGTTGTCACAAAAGATGGGAATATGGTCGAGCTTTACATTGAAATCGAGTAATTTTTGTTTGAGCCACAAAATTTGGGTACAACAATTACCGACAACCACATATTTCGCCTCGGCGGTTGACAAAGCAACAGACACTTGTTTCTTGCTATGCCAACTCACTAAGGAGTTTGAGAAAAAACGACATGTGCCACTAGTGCTTTTCCTATCTAACTTGCAACCGGTAAAGTCGGAATCGGAGTAGCCAACTAAAGAGCAATCACTATTCACTACCCTTGGAGAACCATAACCCATACTTAGTTGTACTACAAAGATACCTAAGTATGCGCTTAACGTATTTTAAGTGAGACTCCTTGGGACATAATTGATATCTTGCACACATACAAACACTAAACATAATATCGGGACGAGAAGCGGTAAGGTAAAGAAGGGAACCTATCATACCTCTATACCTTTTTACATCGACCGGCTTACCGTGTTCATCCCGATCAAGATTGACCGCGGTAGGCATCGAGGTGTCAATAACCTTTGATTTAGTCATGTCAAAACGCTTGATTAGCTCTTGACAATACTTGGTTTGGCTTACAAAGGTACCTTCCTTTAGTTGCTTTATTTGAAGTCCAAGGAAGTAGTTTAATTCACCCATCATTCTCATTCCAAATTCTCCCTGCATAAGCTTAGAAAACTCCTTGACTAGAGTCATGTTAGTAGATCCAAAAATAATGTCATCTACGTAAACTTGGACTAATATAGAGTGTTTTTCATGTCTCTTAATGAAGAGAGTTATGTATACTTTTCATCTCGAAAAACCTTGATTGATCAAAAAATTGCTAAGCCGCTCGTACCAAGCTCTAGGAGCTTGTTTAAGACCATACAAGGCACGCTTAAGCTTGTACACATGATCAGGATAATCAACATTTTCAAAACCGGGAGGTTGAGATACATACACTTCTTCATTAATATGGTCATTTAGAAAAGCACTTTTTACATCCATTTGATATAGTTTAAAATCTTGTGAACATGCATAAGCTATCAATAAGCGTATAGCTTCGAGTAGGGAGACCAGAGAGTAAGTATCCTCATAGTTAACCCCTTCCTCTTGACTATACCATTGAGCAACAAGTCGAGCCTTGTTGCGAGTAATAATCCTATTTTTGTCTAGTTTGTTCCTAAACACCCATCTAGTGCCAATTACTCGATGGTATCGCGGAGGAGGGACAAGGTCCCAAACCTCATTTCTCTTAATTTGGTTTAGCTTTTCTTGCATAAATAAGTACCAATGTTCATCGAATAAAGCATCTTTGGAGTTTTTAGGCTCAATCTAAGATACGAAAGAATAAAGATAACAAAAGTTACTTAGCCTTGACCGTGTTGTTACCCCTTTTGATATGTCTCCTAGAATATTCTCCATAGGATGGTCCTTTGAAGATTTCCATTCAAAAGGGAGATCACTTATGTCACTTGGGTGATCTTCCACTTTTTTTTCCAAGTGCATGATCCATTTCCTCCTCAATTTTCTCAGGTAAGAGGCAATCTTTTTCTTCATCGAGTTTAGCATCTAGATCCTTAAGTATACTCTCAGTCGAGATACCTGCACCATCAATAACACTACCTTTTCCGACTAATTTTGGACAAGACACATCAAAAGAAACATGCACGGACTCTTCAATGATATGTAACATTTTATTGTATACCCTATAAGCTTTACTTGATTGAGCGTATCCTAGAAAGATACCCTCATCCACTTTTGCATCAAATTTACCAAGGTTTTCCTTTCCATTATTTAAAACAAAGCACTTACATCAAAAAATGTGGAGATATGAAATATTTGGCTTCCTTCCTTTTAAAAGCTCATACGGTGTTTTGTTTAGAATAGGACGTATTAGAATCCTATTTAAAACATAGCACGCCGTATTTATGGCATCGGCCCAAAAGTATTTTGGAAGCCCATGTTCGTTAATCATAGTTCTTCCAAAATCCAGTATCGGGAATTTCTTTAAAACCTGAAATTTTCTGTATGGAAGATGAAGTTTTATATCTTTGCGGTCATGAGATTCTTCTGCGGATTCATGTAGTGATCTTACGCGGTACTTCGTCACAGATACGATATCTTTAATTTACTTCACACATAACTTCATTTTTTGTTTTTGTAAATTGATGCAATTATCTAATTGTACGTTTTTGTGACCGTCAGATTTTTAAATCAAGAGATAAGGTTCTAGAATGGGCACGTTTAATTGGTAAAAAATCATGGTTTTGATGTTGTTACAATCCGATCTGACTCTGCTAGTGGAATGCAAGGGAGGAAAGATAAGTTGATTATGGATTGTGACAGAGGAGGAAACTACAAAAAGAAAAATGAAGTTGTGGCCCCTTCTGATGGCAATTCTACTATGAGGCTTAGATCCCCATTTAAGCTGAGATCTGTTCTGAATGGTATTGGTTGGAAGATGGTGGTTAAATGTGAAATGCATAAACATACACTAGATAAGGATTTAGTAGGTCATGACATCTTGGGCCATCTAAAAGATGATGAAAGAAAGTTTGTTAATGACATGACGAAGTACAATATGGCACCAAGGTACATCGTGTCTGCTTTGAAAGACAAAGACCCAGAAAATCTCACGAGTATTACCCAGATATACCAAGTTAGAGGAACATACAGACTGGACAAGAGAGGTGCATTGACAAAAATGCAAATGTTATTGAGCCTTATTCACCAAAAGAAATATATATGTTGGTTTAGAAATAAGGAGAATTTAGATATTGTGGTTGATATCTTCTTGACACACCCTGACTCTGCCAAGTTGTTGAATATGTTTCCTCTGGTGCTGGTTGCTGAATGCGTTTTTTAATGGTGCAGGTACTGGCTATCACTGCTTGAGATTGTTGGTGTTACATCAACAAAATTGATGTTTTCAATTGCTTTTGCATATTTGGAACATGAAAGGGAGGAGAACTTCACATGGGCACTAGTGAAGCTTAAAGAGTTGTTATATTCTAAGAAATTACTACCAGATGTCATGGTGACAGATCGGGAACTTGCATTAATGAATGTCATGCATTCTGTGTATCCAAATGTGTCTCATTTGCTGTCTACGCTTCATATTTCAAAAAAATGTTAGCATGAAATATAAAAAGTATGTGATATCAGAAAGACAATAACATGTCATGGATCAATGGAACAACATGATGTATTCAAATACAGAAGACGAATTTGATGTACATCTCAACCACTTTGAGAGTGTATGTGGTGATATTCCATCATTTATCAAGTATGTGAAAGAAACATGGTTAACACCATATAAAGAAAGATTTGTTGCTGCATGGGCTAACAAAGTCACTCATTTAGGGAACACAACAACAAACAGGTACATTTTTCTAAAAGAAAGTATGTTTATGCTTTCTATTTGTGAGTTGTTTATTTAATGTGTCTTGATTTCTAGGGTGGAGTCTGCACATTAAAGATTGAAGAACATGTTGACTACAAGTCATGGTGATTTATGTGCAAGCTCGGATGTTGTGAACACAATGTTGAAGTTGCAGTTGGGTTCCATAAGAGTGTCGTTTCAAAAAGTATCATCAACATTGAACATCGGTATGACACTCCATTCTATTCTAAATTGCACATTTTTGTTTCAAGACAGTGTATACAACTCATTGGAAGGGAACTAGAAAGAGTCAAATTTGTTGGTGCGAGCAAGCAGAGGTGTGGTTGTTACATTAGAACAACACATGGGTTACCGTGTGCGTGCCAGCTCGCCGGTTACCAGATTGTAGGCATATCTATACCTTTGAAATATATTCATGTGTTTTTTTGACGAAATTGCAAATTTCATAATATGAGGTGAGTCATGACGAGAGCAAGTTGGATTTAGAAGAGGAGTGCAAAGAGTTGAAGCGAAAATTCAGTACTATGGATATTTTGGGTCAAAGGGCGTTGAAGAAAAAAGTTTGTGATCTTGCTTATCCATCCACATCTTCAATGTGTCCACCGCCGGTGAAATACAAACCAAAGAGAGAAGTTAATAAGAGTAGAAAATGTGAGAAAAGTGATGTGCATCGTGATCCAAGTCAGTGGGAGTCATGCACATAACCAAGTGGGAGTCAATCGTCAACCATGCCGATTGGTAAGCAACCTTCTACCAATTATTCAAAAGGCAAGTACTTGTCATAGTTTCCTGCTTTCTATCATCTATACATCGATGACATTATTGATGTTGAACCGGATGGAAATTGTGGTTTCTGTTGTATTTCATCTGCATTAAAATGGGGGAAAGATGCATGTTATGATGTTTGAAGACATTTGCATACTCAAATTCAGCAACACTCAGATTTGTTTTCCAAGTTGTTCTATGACATTGTCTATGATGTTAGAAATTCATTACTCGTAAAACACTTGGATGTTCGGGGTAAGGAGAAATGGATGACGATTCCCGATATGGGTTACCCTATTGCTTCTAGATACAATGTTGTATTTGTTTTTCTTTCCATGTTAATGAACATAATATTTTTCCCGCTTCTCATAGCTCCACCCCATACACAAGTCGACATACTATCATTGTTGTTGGTTTTGTCAACCGTAATCATTGGGTTCATGTGAAGTTGAGATTCGATTGTCCACTGCCTCCCGTCACTGATCGTTGGAAAAAGAATTGTTCTGATAATGCAAAAGCATGAGAATCAACATTTGCGGGTCGGTTCAGACACTGAGAAGAATTGTCCAGGAACATTGGGAAGAATTATTCTAATGATCCAAAAACTGTAGTTTTGTTGTAATGCATCTATGTATGTCATTTATTCTATTTATATATTAAGACGGTTAGTTATTTCTACATGTATTTTATTCAATTTTTTTAAAAAAAATTAAGTCTTTGTATTACCGGAAATTTGAATTTTCTGGTATTTTTCAATCACCGGAAATTTTAAATTTCCAATAATTTTAAAAAACCGAAGTCATACCTGAAATTTCAAATTTCCGGTACCGGATATTTTAAATTTCCAGTGTGTTTCTAACTTATGAAACATACTGGAAATTTCGAATATCTTGTACCGAAAATTTTAAATTTATGGTCTATATCATCTGGTACTGTAAATAGGTAAACTCAACAAAATTTCCGATATCAATGTGAAATTTTTGATACGGAATCAAAAATAAAAAAAACTATATTTTACAGAAATAATATAGTAAAAACATACTCCAATTTCTCCTTTTTTACTAGAAAATATATATATATATATATATATATATATATATATATATATATATATATATATATATATATATATATATATATATATATATATATATATATATATAAAATTTAAATTCATATTAAATAGTCTAAAAAGAATTCCTTTTTTTATGATATGAATTGTCTAGAATATAACTATTCATTTTTTAAATGATATGAATTATCTACACTAATGTCTATCGATTTTTTTATGATATGAATTGTCTACACTATGTTTATCCACTTTAATGAAAAATATATGAAATTAACTAAGATACACTTTCTTTCTTTTTATCAAAATGGAGATATACTTTATTTTATTCATTGTGATTTCGCCTTATTAGATTTTAAAAAAATATTTTCAACGAGATAATCTTTCCTTCATTAAAAAATTTATGTTGCATTCTTTAAAAAAAAAAGTTTCGTTGCATTTTTTTTTTTTTTTGATTTAAAGAGATTCCTAGAACCTAAGATTTTCCCAATCCCCACCAAATGATGGGCATCAGCCACAGACTTTCTACCTACAAACAAGATTGCAGCATCTTTAAACTCCATACACCTAGAACCAGTTATCCTTCCAGATGCTGACATTCCTCCCATCTCCAATCCTCCACCTAGAACCCTTCAACACCAGTTCCTTCGAACTCCATACACTTCTCAAAGCAAAGCTAGGGGCATGACCCAAAGTGGCCTCCTGAACCTTACAATTAAGGAAATACATGCTTTTCCAAACCTTACTCAACAGAGGAGACTCTCCATTCAGAATGTGCCAAAATTCTTTTCCTAGTAAACTCTGGTTGAAATCAGCTATCCCCCGAAATCCCATTCCTCTTATAGTTTTTGCTTATGACAGCTTGTCCTAGGAAACCCAGTGCACCTTCCTCTCCCCTTCCTTAGCCCCCACCAGAACCTAGTCAATAATCTCTCCATCTCCAAGTAGACGCCAGCGGGAAGCTTAAAGCTGCACATGATGTATGTGGAAATCGTTGCATTGTTTCTTAATAAAACTTTAATGAGCCATATTTTTAAAAATATATCCAAATAACAGTATCATAAAGCCGTATCTTAAAATGAGCCATATTTTTAATAGACATCCAAATGACAGTGAATATTTTTAATCGACATCGATATTTACTTATTATTTTATTAATATAAAGTGGGGAAATTGTGAGTATTTGGAATATTATTATTAATTTTGCTTTTATATTATAATTTTTTATGGAAATTGACAGTCTATATTATCTTGGTGAAGAAGATTTTGAAATAATAAATATATAATGAATAAAAGGTAAAAAATAATTATTTAGTATTTTTAATAGAAATATTAAAAAATTGTTTAATAATATTTTAAGAATTTTTTTTATTGTTTTTTATTAAAAAATGAAGCTTTTTATGGTATACCGTAGGGGTGGACATCGGTTCGGGCCGGTTCGGGTTCGGGCCCAAAACCCCAATCCGGCCCAACCCTCGGGTGACATCAACAGGCCCAATTCCGACCAATTTAAGTCTCGGTTTTTTCGGATTCGGGTTGAACCGGGTTCGGGTAACTTGACCGGTTTATTTCGGTTTGCAATGGTAATTAGGTCAATATTTTTTTTTCATTTTTTAAAATTCTTATGTTAATGGGCCACTCAAATTTACAGCCCAATTACATTCCAATGAGTTTTACTATAATTCAAAAAATGACAAAATAAATTGGTCTTTTATAAAATAAATAATAATTATTTGAATAAAAAAGTTTTAATTATTTCTAAGCAAATACATTCTGAAATTCTCAATATTACAATTTCTTCTCCATCTTAATAATAGCAAATAAAACTGGAAGACCAGACCCAAATTTTACATGGAAAAATTCAAGTTATTATAACAAATCAACACAATTAAATTTAAAATAAATATCAATAAATTGTCTTGATTAAATATAGACCTAAATCAACCAAATTAATATATAACATAACTTAATGACTTTAATCACTTAATAGTAAGATACACCAAACAGAAACAGATTCAACATGAAGACAAATAAAAAACTATAACACAATACATCAATAAAATGCAGTCCTTTCAAGTCCTTCAAAAAAAATTAAAAATCACATAAACACAAATACTAAGATCTTAAAAAATTTAAATGATCTTGTTCATTGCTCTAAGTGGAACTCCTTCCTTACTTCTACCTGTTCTACCTGTTCATAAGTTCCATGTAGAAAAAGATAATTTAAATGATCTTGTTAATTGCTCTAAGTAAAACCCCTTCCTTGCTTCTACCTGTTCATAAGTTCTATGGAGAAAAAGATAGAAACTTAATATATCAAACACTTACATAATATTTCTATGATATTAACAAATAGAAACTTAGCATATTTATAATCATAGTAAATAATAGACAAACTCTTGGTATACATTTTTGCTCATGGTATGGATTTTTACTTTAATCCCTGCAGTATTGTTGTTGTCAATGGAGGGATCTACAAGGATGATTAGAAATTATGATTCAAAAACAATATACACCAATATTTTGATTATCTGAAAGACAAAAACAAAGTTTTACCTCTAGGATGTTTCAAGAATTCATTGGTTCTTCATTATTATATCATCCATGAAAACTTTTATTATCTTTCAACCTGCAAGATCAAAACAAACATTTTTTAACACAAAACCATTATAGTCATCAGATCCATACATTACATATCAGATCCATACATTACATATTATAAGAACATCAAAACACAACCATTTTTAAACACAAAACCACATCAAAACACAACAATTTTTAAACACAAAACCATTATATTTCATCAGATCCATAGATTACATATTACAAGATCTTAACCCTAAATCACTTTTAGAGATACACAAATAAACAAAAACAAAAACACAAACCTTAAATTTAAACAAACACTAACTCTAAATCACAATAGTGCATAAATCACATAAACCAACTACTAGGGGTTTAAAAGTAGTCAAACAAAAACTCTAGATGTTAAACAAATACACAAAGTACTAACCTTTTTGAGTATTCAAGTGATAAGCATGTCCTGTCATGTGAGATTCATTGTATTAGCAACTGCATAAAAATCAAACAAATCATGAGCAAAGAAACCTATAATAATAATGGCCAAAAAAACATAATCAAAGTGAAACGGAGGTTTTTGATTTTAAAAATGTTACCTTTAAATTTTAAAAATGTTACCTTTAAATGAACTTTAACAAAAATTTGGGGTTTAGGGTTTGGGTTCCAAAAATTAAAATGGTATGTTAGTGTGAGAATATAAAAGATTGTTTAAGAGTGACTAAAAATGGTGGAGAGGGAAACTGCAAAGGGCAAAGTCGCTGTGTATCTCCTTTCTGTGATTTGGGGATAAGGTTTGAGTTTGGTAGATGATTATTACACAGATTCAAACACATATCTAGAGTATGTGAGAGAGATGAAAGTAGAGAGTGGAGACTGAAGAAATGAAGAAGAGAAACTGTGTGAAGAAGTAGAGAAGAGAGACTGAGAGTGGAGGCGACTTTGGCTTGGGAAGAAGAAGAATGTAACAATATATATTCTGGCTCATGACTCAAACCCTAATCAATATAGTGATATTATAAAAATAAAAATAAAATATATTGTTAGACCGGTTCGGTTCGGTTTCCGACGGGCCTAAATTCATTGTCCGAACCCGTCCGGAAAAACCCATAACAACCCTATGTTGCTTTCCGAACCAACCCATGGTCCGAACAAAACCGACCCGAATCTCACATTTGCTAACGGATCGGACGGTTACATGCGGGTGGTGTTACTTTGTCCACCCCTAGTATACCGTTACTGTTTCCAACAAACCATTCACTCAAAATCAAATTATTCTTTTTTTACACAATTCAGTGTACTTACACGTCATTTGTCATCTTTACTGGAAGAGACGAATCTAGAATAATAAATAAAATAATATGAAAAATTTATATTCTCATACTTAATATCGAGTATGTCTTGAATATGATTATTTTTCGTTGAGAAAATTTATAGGAATCAGAAATTTTACGAAAAATTGTCTAAATTATGTCCCGGTGTCTATAATGAGGGTCGTTTGTGTACCATTCAATATCTCTCCCTCATCCTATCTCTCGCACACTCTTTGTAGTTGATATTTTTGGGTTTTTTCTTTATCCACCTCCCTATGGGTCAACCCCAGCGAAAATCCCACTTTACCCCTGTTTCGAAAATTCATTTCCAAAATATTTTTTTTTTCTAAATTTTCCCAGACTTCGAAAGTGCATCTCCGAAAACACCAAATTGAGGGTGTTTTCGGAGATGCACTTTCGAAAACACTTTTTTTTCCAGATTTTAGGGTGTTTCGGAAGTGCATTTCCGAATTATGCAAAAGTCTCTTTTTTTTTAATGCTTTTTCTAATAGTCCCGTACGAAATGTATACAAAACGAGTAATATATACAAAACGAAAACGCCGAACAAAACAAACGACATATCAACGTAAAATACTAATATAATAAATAAAATTCAAATAATATATACAGACCGAGTCATAGTGTGCGAAATATATAATCCGAATACAAAAAATAAAACCCGAACCCCTACTGGGTATGCCTAACCCGCCCTCCCCGGGACCTCCTCTGCCGCCGCACGACCCGCTGGCAGATCGGCAGGAGATCAATGACATGGTCATCCTCGGCCTGCTGGTTCTCCAGGATCTCCTCGTATGCTGGCCTAGGAGCGCCGGGAGCGTCGGATGTCATCAGAGGATGTGACACCCGATAGAACCATGTGACATACCCCTCCACACTGTGCCAGTCCTAGGTGACATGCATGCGACTATACTCCTCCGGGACCACATGATGCTCCCAATCCGCAAATATGCTAGTGAACTATACTCGGGTAACTGTGTCGGGAGCAACCTCAAAAGGTGACCTGGGTATCATCTGCACAAATCCAAACTGCCGCGTGCACCCCTCAGGGAGATACCTCACCATGGTGTTGGTCCCGCATGCCAACCAGCCAGAATATAACGAGATGCTCTCAAAGGCGACAACATCAGTGTAGTCGCTGAATGGCATCCAACTGATGTCATCGTGCATCGTACGGTCGAGGTACCCACAGTATGGTCCCACTGCATTGTTCCCCCTCTGGAGAACGTATCGGGAGGCCCTGGGCATGGCGTCCTCGTACTCAGGATCAACGCGGAAGCCGTGGATGCGGGGGAAGTAGGAGATGATCCAGCTCTGAAACACAAACACGATAATGTATTAAAAATAAATACGAAACATAAATAAATGTGAAACAATTAAAATGAAACGTACCGTCAGTAGTGTGCAGGATCCGGTCAACTGCCTGGTCCTCCAGTTGGAGGCCTCATTCAGCTTCTGGTATAGGTATACCAGAATAGCTGACCCCCAGTTCCACTGGTGAACGGTAGTCAAGTCCATGAAGTAGCGGAGGTAGGTCACATCGATATATCTTGCACTCTTGTCCACAAAGAGTGCAGCGCCTACCACAAACATGAACCAGCACCGGAGAGCGCAGGCACGATGATACTCCACAAATAGGGCGTTATTCGCCTCCTCGGATTCGGCCGCCGCCACCAGGTGGTTCTCGAAATAAGTGCTCAGTATGGTGAACCGGATATGAGGCCCATTTATCGTCCGACACTCAAAGTCAGTCATATCTGGCTCCATACCCAAATAGAGCGTCATCCACTCACTGGCTTCGATCCTCTGGATCCGGGAATGGCCCAGCAGCTTCCCCCTAATTGGCAAGTGGAGAAGACACTGCACATCGTGGAAGGTGATCGTCATCTCCCCAACTAGTAAGTGGAAAGAAGACGTCTCCCTGTGCCACCTCTCCACAAAGGCCCCCTGCATGCCCGTCATGCACAGCCCACCTAGCCCTGAAGTTGTCACCGCGTCGTTAAACCACTGCGCCTCTGGTTTAAAGAGACTGAAAATCTTCTGGGCGCGGTTCACCTGTTTTAAAGTATGTCTCTCTTGTTACAACAAAAACAAAGAAAAACACTGGTAATTAGACCGTTAAGAAAATGTTGAATAAACAACTAAATAAAAAACAGTTAAATAATAAAGTCGGGCAAATTATAAAAAATACCTCTCCCCCAGATACGCCGAGCGACGTGCTCGTGATAGGTAATCAGCAAGGTCGTGTCACTGGGCCCTCCCGCGTAGCCCTCCTCCTCCTCCTCCCCGTGTGGAGGGTGTTTACGGTGATTTCCGGTAAACAACCGCTAGTCTTCCAAACAATAAAAAATATACTTTGGTTACTCGCGTGATCGACTAAATTGATCCTAGGACATAGTCAAAAAGCTTGTCTTTTGTGATAATTTGGTTCATATTCTCTCAGTTGTTTGGCTTCGAAATAAGAAAATAAACGAAATGTAAAGATTGACAACTTCCTTGTTATACACGTAAATATAACTTAGGCGAAAGATGAAACAAAGATAAACTTGCAAGAAACTTAAAGTACAGGAACGTAAATTGCAGAATGTAAATGCTTCGAAGTAAACTTAAACGAAAGATAAAAGTGCAAGAATGTAAAAGACCGAAATCTAAAGAAATACAAAAGAAACTGGAAAGATACTTGAATAAAGGTGAGTACAAATGTATTTAAATTGGTGGTGTCATACGTACATTTCTCAGCGAACTCGTTCTCTTAACACTTGATACTTGAGTGATTTGTGAGTGATTTGTACAAAATGAACACACTGGATCCTGATATTAAGATCCTTATTTATACTAATTTTGACCCTAACGGTCATACACTAGCGAAACGCCACGTTGCTCACATGCATACGCTTCGAATCCCTGGGGCGCCATCTGTCCTTGTTCGGTTACACAGACTATTTCAAAATTCAAATCCTCCCGCCTGAATTCTCTTTCGATACGTGGCAACGTGATCAAAACCGATAATGTTACGAAAACACGTTAAGCTTCAGTACCCTTCGTATTTCGTAAAAACGCTTAAGTCTTTAAAGACAATTTACTTCAAGCTAGCTTCAATTTCCATTATCGTTACTTCAACTTAAACAAACATTCCTCGAATCATGGCCATCAGGAGCCATTTTTATTCTCAGAAATGGTCATCACAAACCATTCTTCTTCGAATCCTAACTCTTCAAAGAATATTCTCTCCAAACGAAATCTCCAGCTAACAAATTGCCCCCAATAAATGCCTGTTTCGAAAACAAGAGAAATAGGCGTTTCTTGTCATGATGAGATTTCGTTTTACTCATTTTTTAGAGTTCCAAGACAACTGAATAATGTCATAATCATTTATGACTCAACTTTCAAAACGTCTTGTCATTTTCAAAAACGTCTCTTCAAAACGTGCATTCCCACGTTTTGTCATTACTTGTGATCATTGCTCCTATATACTAGGAGTAAGGCTAACAACTGTTCGACCGCCGTTGGATTAAATCAACGCTTGCCGCGTGTCTTTTGACCTTTACCCAAAAGATTTAAAAGGTCTCCACTAAACCTTTAAATACTTAAACCTTTGCTTTAACACAACTTCATCTTCCATTATTCTGCAATCATCACAGAAAAGGAAATCCTCTTTGGTTTTCTCAACCCAATTCTTGAAACAAACTCATCTATGGCGTCTTCTTCAAATGCTCTCCAACCTATTCAAAAACTTCAAAATCCCACACAGATAGGGAATCAACAACACATTCCAGACCCAAACGCCGCAGAGACTCGCGCTATCTATGCTTCTCAAGTAATCATTCATTTTGAACTTTCTGGAAAAACCCATGCCTTTATGGGCCCCTTACCTGGAGGAAATAACCCTTCTCTGGGTAAATTTTTCCCTGCTTATTATAAAACTAGGCCTTTGGTTAGTAAGAACAAAATAGATGAAGATGGCCACCCAATCTTAGCTAAACCTGACAATGCAGATGATACTTCGATTGAAGCTACTGCAGTCTTAGAAAAAATTAGGTTAAACTATGTAACCAATTTCGTGAAAGTCTTTAGGTCAATTCCTTTAGCAAAAGATCCTGACATGTATTACGCTTGGCTAACTAAAGTAGAAAAACAAAAGGCTTCATTTTGGAAGGAACTAGGGATTTACGACCTAATCCAATCATCCAAAACAGGTTTAGAATATAACCAAACCATGTTAGTAGCATCAATACACTTCTGGGATGCTTCTCACAATACTTTCCATCTTCCTTGTGGAATGATTACCCCTAATCTCTTCGATGTAGCCGCTATCACAGGGCTTCGACCAACTGGGAAAATCTTCAATCCCAACTTCATGGATATTGACACCATCCAGTTCAATGAAGCGAAAGTCACCTATACTGCTTTTATCCAAAGATACCATGTCCAAACGACTACAGAAGTCACAGATGAAGAACACATTGCTTTTCAAGCACTCTGGCTTTCGAGATGTGTTTTTTGTTCTAGGTCTATCCAAGTAGCAAAGAGGTATCTTTGTATGGCTAACCAGATAAATGCTGGGAAAAAGTTAAACTTAAGCCAGTTAATTCTAGGATTCCTTTACGAGAACCTTGGTGAAGCAACAGATCTCATCAAGAACTACAAAACATGATCTCTCCTTTTCGCTGGCCCCTTCTAGTTGTTGCAGCTATGGCTCAATGCCACTTTCGAGGCTCATTTCCCACATAAAGGTATTGTGGATGAAGAAGATACAGCCATTAAAAATCGAACAGTTGAAGGGACTAGGTTGGCTCACCTGACTCCAAAAGAAGAAACGAGAAAGCTTCAGGAATCTTTTTTAGCGTACATAATGATGTTCGCTAAACGTTATCAGTTTAGTCCTTCCATGGCTCCATTTGTAAAAAGGAAAGTATGTCCCGAGTGGTTTACTCGAGAATTTCCAACAACTTCTCCAGATCAACAAGCCGAATCCATGGTTATTTGGGAGGCTTTCCTCACTCCTAAACTGTTGTACCACCAACTACGATCCCCCAAAAGTCATTGCTGTCTTCTTTGTTATCAACCAAATCTGGTATCGAGACAATTTGGATTGGTTCAGCTTAAACCAAAATGCATGTACGACAAGAGGAATCACATGTGTTTACACACTCTATATTTAGCTGAAGATGAATATGAATCCAAAATCTCCAAATATGTTGGCATTACAACTCTCTCTCCCATATCCTTAGAGCCTGCCTTCTATTCTACCATAGATTTTCATCAATGGTGGACAGATTATTATACCACACAAATCTTCGATGCAGAGAGCCTTACTCAAGGACTAACTGAAGCTTTTGCTGATGTGCAGGAGAACTTCCATAAAGGTACTTCGACTCATATTAAAGAAATCCAAGCCTTTCAAAAATTCTTTGAAACTATCTACAGGCCTGATGACCTTAGTCGGACCGTTCGTGAAGCTACGGTCACTTTACGTGAAAAGTTTTCTGCTAAACTGGATAAGTTAAAATTGCCCACGTATGTTCGACCTGAACTACGTTATGAAGTGGCTTTTAAACTTAATCCTCCAAAATTCCCTCCACTACCTAGTGTTGATTTTGGTGTGGCTCTAAGTCCTCCTTTCCCAGACTGGTTTGTGTGTGGGAATGTTCCCAAAATCCTTTGCGAAAAATCTAAAAAACGCGCTGAACGGGTGGTTCCGACTATGTACACCTTGGATAATTTCAATGGACATCTTCATTTAAGTCTTGAGCATGTTCGTGTTTTGACTCCTATACCTGAAGGTTGGAGTTTGGATTATCCTTCGACTAACTTTCTTTTCTTACTTAAATACTGATTTCTATCTTGTTTGCAGTTGTGACTCGAAAGAAAATTATTAAGGAAGCCCCTGCACAAAAAGACGCTGGAGCTTCGAAAAGCACCAAGACAAGTGGGAGTGATTCTGTCACTACTGGCAAGAAACCCACGGTACGTACATACCTTATATTCTTACTTATGCAATTTTCTGAATATTACTCACTTTGATTAATGTGCATTTTCAGAGTTCGAAGCCTCCGACACCTTCAAAGCGGAAAGTTTCTCGCACTAATGCTTCAGATGATGAGGACAAATCTCTTCCTCGTACCAGACAAGTAGCGAAGAAAAGACAAAAGACTACCATTTCTTTGACCAAAGAAAAGGGATCTGGGACTTCGAAGCTTGCTTCCTCGAGTGATAAGGTATCTTCTGAAGAATCCCCTTTAAAGGTTACTAGTACTATCCCAGTTGTGGAGAGCCATAACTCGATCCCAGATAACGTCCCAACCAAGGTATTTGGATTTTATAACATAACCATTTTTCATATTTTAACTTCAATGGCTAAGTTTACATCTTACCTTGTAAATGTAGGATGACGTGGGTACAGCTACTTCTGGCCTCAAAACTTCAGACCTCAATCTTGATCTTGATAATCTTCATGGTATACATTCGCCCTTTCCAATTGACACACAATTTCTTCAAATTTTTGTCTTAACAAGTGTTGATCATATGTACAGGTGTTCCTCAATGTAAATCTGCTGTCCTTTCTCCAGTTATCGAAGACGTTCAACCTATTGCGACCATCATTTCACCTGTGCGTATTGAGGAAAGTCATTCGGATGACGCTTCTCCAATTACTCATCAAGATGAAGACATGGAAGAAAACCCTCAACATTCAAATAGTGGCAATGTAGTTGAGCAACCAACTGGTAGCGAGGATACTATTTCTGAACATGAGGATGTGGATGAAGCTTCTAATTTGCCTACACCAGGTGATAATGAAACTTCAACCTTCGGGACTTGTTTACGGTGATTTCCGGTAAACAACCGCTAGTCTTCCAAACTATAATAAATATGATTTGGTTACTCGCAGGATCGACTAGATTGATCCTAGGACATAGTCAAAAAGATTGTTATTTATGATGATTCGAACCATGTTTATGATTTTGCCTTGAAAATAAGAATTACTCAATCGAAACGATAAAGGTTAGTAGTCACTTGGTCATACACGTAAATATAACTCCAGCCAAAGGTAAGTCAAGATAAAATATTGGACAAAAACTGTAAAAGTGCAAGAATCTTAAAGTGCAGAAATGTTAAATACTTCAAAGATAAATAACATGAAAATAAAGAGTGCAGGAATGTAAACGGCAAGAAGTAAACGAAATGCAATAATATCGAAAGATACTTGAAAATAAAGGAAAATACACATGTATTAAAATGGTGGTGGTGTCATACGTACATTTCTCAGCGAACTCTTTCTCTTAACACTTGATACTTGAGTAATATGTGAGTGATTTGTACAAAATGAACACCCCGAATCCTAACATTAGAACCCTTATTTATACTAGTTTCGACCTTAACGGTCCTACGCTAATCTAATGCCACTTTTCTTATGAGAATCCTCAGAAAGCCATCTGTCTCTGGACAGTTATGAAAACTTCTTCGAATTTCAAATCCTCCCGCCTGAATCCTCCTTCGACGCGTGGCAATATAACTTAACATTAAAATACCACGAAAATACACTAAGCATCAGTACTTAACATATTTCGTAAAATTTGTCTAAGTCTCGAAGATATACACTCCTACTAGTTTCAGCATTCACTATCTTCGTTATGACTTGAAATTCTTCATTCTCGAAACATGGCCATCAGGAGCCATTTTATCTTCAAAGATGGTCATCAATAACTACCTCCTTCAAATTTCAGACCTTCGAAGGACATTTCTTCCTAAACGAAATCTTCAGCTAACAAATTGCCCCCAATAAATGCCTGTTTCGAAAAACAAGAGAAATAGGCGTTTCTTGCTGTAATAAGATTTTGTTTTTAGAGTTCCAAGATCATTGACTGACGTCATAATCATTGATGACCCTATTTCCAAAACGTCTTGTCATTTTCAAAGATGTCTACTCATAACTTACATTCCCACGTTCTGGTCTTACTTTCTGATCCTTACTCCTATATACTAGGAGTAAAGCTAATAACTATTCGACCGCCGTTGGATGAAATCAACGCCTGCCGCGTGTCTCTTGGCTTTTACCCAAAAGATTTGAAAGGGTTTCCGTTAGACCTTTAAATACCAAAACTTTAACCTTCACATAACTTTCACCTCTTATTTCCTTATTTCTCCACAGAAAAGAACACTCCTGATTATATTCAAAACCCATTCCAAAAAACCAAACTTACTCATGGCGTCTTCCTCAAATGTTCTTCAACCAGCTCTGAAACTTCAACAATCTACACAGATGGGGGATCAAGAGTGCGTACCAAACCCAAATTCTGCGGAAGTGCGCGCCATTTACGCTTCTCAGGTAATCATTCCTTTTGAACTTTCTGGGAAAACTCATGCTTTCATGGGTCCGTTACCAGGAGAAACTAACCCTTCTCTGAATAAATTCTTTCCTGCTTATTATAAAACTAGGCCGTTAGTTAGTAAGAACAAAATAGATGAAGACGGTCGTCCTATTTCAGCAAAGCCTGATGATACAAAAAAATCCTTGACCGAAAACCCTTCAGCCCTAGAGAAAATTAGGTTAGACTATGTAACCAATTTTGTGAAAGTTTTTAGGTCAATTCCCTTAGCAAAAGACCCTGAACTATACTATGCCTGGTTGGCAAGAGTAGAGAAACACAAGGCTGCTTTCTGAAAAGAACTGGGCATTTATGATTTAATCCAACTGTCCAAGTCTGGTTTAGAATACAACCAAACCATGTTAGTTGCGTTAGTTTATTTTTGGGATGCTTCCCACAACACTTTCCATCTTCCATGTGGAATGGTCACCCCCACGCTTTTCGACATAGCTGCCATCACGGGGCTTCGACCAACTGGAGTACCCTTCGACCCCAACGTCATGGACACTGATACTATTAACTTCAATGAAGCAACTGTTACTTATACTGCATTCATTCAACAGTATCATGACGAAGATAATGAGGTAGTCTCAGACGAAGAGCACATTGCTTTCTTAGCCTTATGGCTTTCGAGGTGCGTCTTCTGTTCTAGGTCCATACAAGTAGCAAAAAGATATCTCTGTATGGCTAATCAACTCCATGCTGGAACAAAACTAAACCTGAGCCAGTTAATTCTAGGGTTTCTCTATGAGAACCTAGGTGAAGCAACAGACCTTGTAAAGAATTATAAAGCAGGCTCTTTGCTTTTCGCTGGCCCCTTCTGGCTGCTACAACTATGGCTCAATGCTACTTTCGAGGCTCAAATCCCATTTCGAGGTGTTGTGAACGAAGAAGATCCAAATATTAAAAATCAAACTGTAGAAGGAACCAGGTTGGCTTTGCTAACTCCAAAAGAAGAGACTGGTAAACTTCGCGAGCATTTTCTAGCATATGTCATGATGTTTGCTCGGTGTCATCAATTCAGCCCTTCGATGGCTCCGTTCGTAAACAGGATAGTGGGTCCCGAATGGTTCACTCGAAAGTTTCCACCAACATCTCAAGACCAAGAGACCGAATCTATGACTATTTAGGGAGCTTTCCTTACCCCAAGGTTATTCTATCACCGTCTTCGCCCCTCCAAAAGCCAATATGTTCTCCTTTGCTACCAACCAAATCTGGTATCAAGGCAATTTGGATTGGTTCAAATAAAACCCAAGTGTCTGTACGAGAAAAGGAACCACATGTGTTTGCACACTTTATATCTGACTGAAGAAGAATGTGAGTCAAAAATTGCCAGATATGCTGATGTGACCAATCTTTCGCCTATCCCTTTCAATCCCGTATTTTACTCTACTCCAGATTTTCAACAATGGTGGACGGACTATTACACCACGCAAATCTTTGACGCTGAGAGCCTTACTCGCGAACTAACTGAAGCTTTTGCTGATGTGCAGGAAAAATTTCAAAAAGGTACTTCGACTCATATTAAAGAAATACAAGCCTTTCAAAAGTTCTTTGAAACCATTTACAGGCCTGATGACCTTAGTCGGACCGTTCGTGAAGCCGCAGTCACTTTGCGCGAAAAGTTTTCTGCTAAACTGGATAAGTTGAAACTGCCCTCGTTTGTTCGACCAGAACTGCATTATGAAGTGGCTTTCAAACTTAATCCTCCAAAATTCCCTCCACTGCCAAGCGCTGATTTTGGTGTGGCTTTAAGCCCTCCTTTCCCAGATTGGTTCGTGTGTGGGAATGCTTTTAAAATTCTTCAGGAAATTACTAAAAAACACGCTGAACGAGTGGTTCCGACTAAGCATACCCTGGATACTTTCAAAGGACATC
Source organism: Vicia villosa (assembly GCF_029867415.1). Classification (NCBI taxonomy): domain Eukaryota; kingdom Viridiplantae; phylum Streptophyta; class Magnoliopsida; order Fabales; family Fabaceae; genus Vicia; species Vicia villosa. Next base: position 109,473,454 of record NC_081181.1, on the reverse strand, counting down.
TCCATATAGATCTTGAACATGTTCGTGTCTTGACTCCAATACCTGAAGGTTTGGGTTCAGACAAAATTCTTTGACTAATGTTCCTTTTCTACTGAAATAATAATTCCAGTTCCAACTACAGCTGTCGCTCGAAGGAGAAAGATTAAACAGCTCCCTGCGCAGAAAGCTTCTGAAGTTTCGCAGAGCAACAAGCCCAGTGAGAGTGACTCTTTCACTGCTGACAAGAAAACCACGGTATATACATACTTTATCTTTCATTTGTATGTTACATGAATCATCCTTACCTTACCCAATTTATATTTTCAAAGTTCGAAACCTCCACCACATTCGAAGCGAAAAACCTCTCTAGTAGTTGTCTCAGATGAGGATGACAAATCTCCACCTCGAACCAGACAAGCCCAAAAGAAAAGGCAGAAGGCCGCTACTCCTTCAAGAAAAGAAAAGGGATATGGGTCTTCGAAACTTACTTCACCGGGTGACAAGGTATCTTCTGAAGAATCACCTTTGAAAGGTGGTAGTAACGCTTTCGTTGTCGAGAGCCACAATTCGAGCCCGGATAACATCCTAACTAAGGTATTTGGATTTCCCAACCTGCTCATCTTTATAAATTTTTAACTCAAAATAATTAAGTTAACATTCTACCTTATGATTGTAGGATGATGTTGGTACAGCCACTTCCGACCTCAAATCCTTCACTCTTAATATTGATCTTGATAAACTCCAAGGTAAATGCATATTCTTTTTACAGCGAAGAAATTTCTTGCAACTTTCCCTACCATGACGTGTTCTAATTATTCCATGCAGGTAAATCTCATGTGCTTTCACCAGTGATCGAAGACGCTCAACCTCTTGCGACTATCATTCCTAGTACAGCAGTCGAAGGGAGCCATTCAACTGATGATTCTCCACCTACCCACAAGAGCGAAAAAGCAGACCAACAATGTTCAGGTAGCAACAATGCAGCTGGTCATCCGACTGGTAGTGAGGACACTTTATCTGAACAAGATGTCATGGAAGAAACCTCCAAATTAACTACAGTAGTTCCTCATGAAGCCACAACTTTTGGGACCATAGTTTCTCCTGAAACTACTTCGACTCCTGCCCCAACAAAGCCTACTCCTTCAGAATTGGAGCAGCTTAAACAAACCGATCCTCTCAGCTTCCTCAAGGCTATGATGGATATTGATAATACTTCACCTTCTGAGCTCGAAACTTCTCCAGCTGTACAGCCAGAATCTGGCAATAAAGAGGATACTTCTGTCCTTCTTCATCAGATAAAGGAAAAGTTCTTCGAAACCAACCTCGTCGAAACTCTTAGCAAGGATCCTATCAAAAGTCACAGCTTGAATCAACTTCTGAAAAAGGTGGATCTACTCCTAGTTTCGAAAGAAGTCTCAGAGGTGATTGTTTTGCTGGGTTCCCTGATCAAACAACTCCAGGCCAATATTCTTCGAAAACACAATGTCGATGAACAGCTGACTGCGAAAATGGCCTCTCATAATTCTTCATGGAAATCTGCTATTGATGCAACCAAACAGGGTGAAGCCCTTAAGCTTAAATATTCGAAGAACCAGGAAGCATATGACGAATGTGAGAAGAGCATCAACTCCTGGAAGCAAGAGATAAAAATGCTCGAAGAGAAGATAAAGAAGGCTGAATCTCGTAAGGCAACCCTTCAACAATCCAGTGAGCAGGAATTAACTGAAGTTGCACGTTTAGGAATCCAACATTTCGAGGCTGCACGAAAACTAGTTCCTGAAATTGACGAACTGAAGAAACAAAGGGCCCTGATTGAACTTCGCATGTCTTCCTGGGAGATTCAATATTCGAAGATAAAAGATAGTCTCCCTAAAGATTTTAATTAATTATTTCAAACCTTGTACTTCATTATCATTTTGTACTTTTGCTTTGCAATTAAACTCTTCGTAGAATATATATGTATGCTCCACTTTTATCTGCTTAGCTTTTATCTTCCACTTTGTTCATATTTTTGCAATCCTCGCAAGCAGTATTTTTAGCAAATCTTCCAGATTTCGCCAAAATCTATTTCCTGATTTGCCACAGTAATTTTAATTAATGTAAAACACGTGATCTGACCATCCTTCGCACCTTTTAACTTAGACTTGACGTTTCTACTCCCTTAGCCGTAATCATTATTAAGTGATGACGTCACTTTCTTCAAAACATCTCTTTAAGACGTGCGTGCATCAGTTTTTCATGATTACATCTCAACTTCCAAGGGCGGGAAACGGCGGAAGCCATAACTCCTCTTTGGAATACCAAACGCAGTCTAATCACACATTAAAAATTAAACCGTTCCACTCCTGCCCCCAGGTCTATATAAGGGCTTAGCATCACACTTCTTCTCTTCATTCTTGTTCCAAAAACCTTATCTTGAAACTTCGTTCCTCCTTTTACATTTTCTTCAACACAAAACCAAAAAAACATTTCCAAATTTTTCTCTACAAAATGGCAGTACCCCTCACTTATAACAATATCAGAGCTTGCATCAAAAAAGAATTCAAAGTTTCTGAAGAAGATTTTGAAAGCAACTCCATAAGCATTAGTGCTTTCTTTGTCAACCAAGAGCTTGATTTCTATTATGAAATCTTGGAGGGACCTGTTTACCCTAACATGCTGGCTGATTTCTGGATGTTTGCGTCTTTACGCATAGATCCAGAAGGTAGAACCACCATAATCTCTGAGATTCGAGGTGCCCACATTAGGATCACTCCAACCACTATCTCTAACCTTATGAGATGCAACAACTCCGGGGAGACCTTTGATGATAATAGCTTCAACATGACCACTCATCTTCTGTTGAGGACTCTCATGGACAACGATCCTTTCAGCGCCAAGGTCATCAAGATTTGGCACCAACTCCTTGTGGGTGATTTTCGTCCACGAAACCATGATCAAAATAGCATCATGGTGGAAGATTTAGAGTTTATACTCTGTGGCTTTCGTGGGAAGAAAATCAACTTTCCTTTGATGATCTTCAAAGGGCTTGTTGAGGCAGTCTCTATGGCTGCTGCTCGTCAAGGGGTTGTGACGTGTCTTCCATATGGGAGACTCCTATCTTACATATTCCTCAAAAAGGGTATAGTGAGAAGGATACGCAGCTCTGGGTCCATGGATATGTTCGAAGCGGAGAGCTTGCCCCTGCTGGCTTTGGAAGGTTTAGACCAGAGGAACAACTAGGAGGTGTTTTGGTTTAGGTTTTTATGTTTTCTCTTTTGTACTCTTCAGCATTTTGGGTCATGCTTTTAGGCTTCATTTTGTAATGCATGTAATCTTTTACTTTCTAATGACAAATATTTTGCTGTTTCTTTGTCTCTTTATTTTATTTATCGTATATTTTGATCACAAAGCCATTTGGCATTAGTTCAACCATTTTGGCTTACGTAGTACCTTAAATATCTACGTTTTTGCAATCTTCACTTCATGCATGCTTGGTTTGTATCTCTTCAGATACTTCCCATTTACTCTTAAGATCCTGCGATCTTTTGCTAATTCTTCGATCTCGTAAGCATTATTCGAAAATACCTTTAAGATTCGAAAGGGTCCCTCCCAGTGTGGGGACCATTTACCAAGTGCCTGATTCTTTCGATCTATAGGTAAAATAACTTTCCAAACTAAGTCATTATTGATAAACGTTTTACCTTTCACCTTTTTGTTGTATGCTCTGGATACTCTTTCCTTTTGCCTTTTTATCATCTCCAATGCTCGAAGTCTATCTTCGTCCAGGTCTACTAATTCATTCATCATTAACTCCCAGTATACGTTGGGAGGGATTTCGGCCTGTCTTTGTATCCTTACTGACTGCAGATGTATCTCGATTGGGAGTACTGCGTCGTGACCAAACGTCAGTTGGAAAGGCGTAGTATTTGTAGCTTCTTTTGGAGATGTTCGACAAGCCCAAAGCGCTTGGTCCAAAGTTTTATGCCAATTCTTGGGTTTTTTCCCCACATGTTTCTTGATAAGACCAATTATTATCTTGTTTGCTTCTTCAACTTGTCCATTTGCCTGAGCATAGTAAGGTGTAGAAGTAAACAATTTGAACCCTATTTCTTTGGCGAAGTCCTGCATCTTTCGCCCAGTGAACGCTGACCCTTGATCAGTAGTTATACTTTCTGGGATTCCAAATCTGTATATAATATGTTTCTGAATAAACTCAATCACAGCCTCTTGGTCCACATTCGCAAGTGGTATTGCTTCGACTGATTTTGTGAAGTAGTCTATTCCTACCAATATGTATCTTTGACCTTTAGATGATTTGGGGTGAATTTCTCCAATCAAATCTAGTGCCCATCCCCTAAAAGGCCATGGTTTCACTATTGAACTTAATTCGTTTGCTGGGGCGTGTTGGATACCTGCATGTTCTTGACATTCTTGACACCCTTTCGCAAACTCTATGCAGTCTTTTAACATGGAAGGCCAATACATTCCATAACGAAACAGAAGCCATTTCATTTTGTGTCCTGCTTGATGTGCACCACATGCTCCACTGTGTACATTTGAAAGAGCCAAATATGCTTCTGCTTCACCCAAGCATTTCAACAATACACCTTCCGGAGTTTTCTTGAACAATTCGTTTCCCATCAAAAAGTATGACAGGGCTCTATATTTCACCTTCCTGCCTGTGTCTGTCGAAGGATTTTTTAGACAGTGTAGCAACCTGCCTAAAAATTTCAGCTTTCGAGTCGCCACCTATTCTGAAGGGCGAATAGGAAACCCTACGCAGTTTAGAGATCGGGGTAAGATACTATATTCAGGTCGAGGGAAGGTGTTAGGCACCCTCAACCCTTTCCTATGGCTTTGAATCTAAAGTAAAGGTTTATGGCTAAAATAATAGGGTTTAATAGCTAAGGAAATGAATAGGGAGAAAATTGAGATTTTAGGGAGGGGGACTCGCCTTGTTGCCAAGTGCCTACGTACCTCCTTAGGGAGGATCAGAGTCAACGTAGTTCGGGGACAGGGTTGTACGCCTTAGAATTTGATTTGAATGTATTTGAAGTTGTATTGAACGAGGATAAAAATCCGTATTTTGAAATTGAAGTTTGAAAGATGTTTGGAAAGTATTTTGAAGTTTGGGCGTACAACCCTGGTTTTAGTTTGTTACCATTAATTGCGATGATCAATAGGTTTGATCACCATAATTAACAGATTAATACAAGCATTGCTAATTATTCTAATCGATTGGTTCGATTATCACCGTTAGCAAATTGGTGTGTTTTAATAATTTATTATTGATTTTATCGTTATCCCTCATAATCGATAGATTCGATTACAAATAATAACGAATTAGGAATGAGGAAATTGAATAGTTAATCATCGCAACCCATGAGGATGGTTGAAACCATTTAACTAAATAGAGTTTATTTGAATTATATTATTTTAATTTATAGGATTTGATTAATCAAATTAATCAATTATTAATCATCGCGACCAATAAATTTAGTCGAAACCAATAATAATTTAAATCCTAATGTTTGGCCAAGGGCCAATGGGATTGAGCGAACCCTAATGGATGAATAAACCTTTTTAGGGTTTTTATGATTATTTAATTAAATCAATTAAAACTATTAAATGGAATTAATCGAGGAAATAATCGGGATCATCCAAATGTTAACTATAGTCTAATCCTAATTATATTATTAATTCTAATCAAATAAATTAATTAACTTAAATAACATTATTTAATATTTAATCTAAATGATTAGACAAAATAAAGAAATATAAAGAAAACCTGGTTTTTATTGTGTGTGGGCAGGCTGGGAGCCTATAGTATGCATCTCTCCTTTCAAATGCGTTGGATCTGAGCTAAGGGAGATCCTATGGCCTGGATGTGAGGCACAACCGTGTTCCTTCGCGCGGGAGATCCATGGAATCTGCAAAGAAATATTTTGGAAAAAATAGTGCAAAACCTGGGTATCGAACCCAGGTTATCCCGTTCACCAACAAAAGCACCTAGCCACACGCGCTGCATCAGCCTTATGTTAAATTGAAAGCCACAAACCATGATATATACAAAAACGAAAAAGACATTTGAAATTAAAAGAACAACGCGCCCAGGGTACTCTTCTTCTTCTTCGTGAGATAAAAAACAGAACCTATGGCAACGCTTTGTGTGTGTGGCCGTGAACCCCCAAGAATCAAACTCTACCACCGCGCATGATAAATCAAAAGGAAGACCATGGTTTAACCCGAAATCGTCCCCTGAGTGCGATGGCACCATTAACTCGGTCCAATTTTGTCCCTATACAAAACCCCTAATTTTGAAGCTCCGAACCCTAGCAATGGTGTCTCCCTTAACCTGCAACGAAACTCAAATCAAATGGCACAGGTAGCTTGAAAACAAGATTCTAATCATAACCATGTATCCCAATGTTATTTATGATGCGTGTATATACGTATTCGGATTCAAAACAATTGCAACCAAATGTGACATATGAGTATACGTTTCTGTGTGTTTTGATTGAAGATACAGATTGGTTTGTATTCAAAAAAACGACCAGGAATCGATTTGAATGTTTTGTTTGGCTTGAATCAAGCTGCAACCTTGTCTCCCTCTTCCTTCTAACTCACGGTTTTTTTTCACCCTTCAGAGCAGCGTTTTTTCTTTTTGCGGCCCCCCTCTCCTTACAGCATCCTCTCTCTTTTTTATATTCCTCTATTTTAGTTAGTTTTTTTGTTTTCTTAACCTAATGGGCCTACCAAGACTAAACCTATTAATCCTAGAGATAATCCTATAATAATAATTAGTAATAATAATATTTACTAATAATACTAACTAATGTTAATTACTAATAATGATAATAATAATAATATAAACTAATGATAATTAATAAAACCTAAAAATAAAAACCTAATAAAAATAATAATAATATTAATAAAAGCTAATTAAAAAATCCTAATATTAACAACAATTAACAATGTTAAATACAAATAGTTAGTCATGTTAAAATAAATAATAATCAAAATGTTAGTAAAACCCTGAAATACCTCCAAAAATGATAAAACCCTTGTGTTAATTGTGCCCAAGCGCTTGGGTCCCAAAATACCTGTTATCCACACCTCTATTCCAATTTATAGGAGAATGCTGCTTTGAATAGTCCCTTGAACCTTGAATTATTGAGGATGAAATGCGGAGGGCAAATTTTGGGGTATGACAGCTGCCCCTGTTCAATCTTCTTAAACCTGAAGAGTCAGATAGGCACGTCTGCCTATCGTGATCTAAAGGTAGAAGATGATTGGACACTGAAATGCCCTAAAATTTGCATTTATCGAGGAGAACTTCCGTGGGAGATGGGCTTACAGATGCCACCCAGGGTAAATATCACTCCTTCTTCTCTTTTTTCTCTTTTTTTTTTTGCGAAGCAGATGCTCCTTTTTTTTTGAGGAGCTACGCATTTTGATCGTAGCGTGGCTTGAAAAGGCAGTTTTGACTTTATGCAATGCTTATGATGCATGCGATGCATGATGCAGTGAGCTTCTCAAAATAAATGAGAGCGGTGTATGTATATGCAATATGTATGAATGAAGTATGTAAGTTGAAATGATGCATGATTGTTAGTTTATGTAAATCAACGTGTGTTAGTAATTTTGAAAAGAAAGAAGACACCTTTGATTGTTATTGAAGTTTTGGAGAATATCACTGCCGAGGGACTAACGCGATAAACCCAGTTGAGGAATCGTTTGAAAAATCTTGTATGCCTGGAAAAGCTCCTAGAAAGGATGGAATACGTCTTGAAGAAGACTTCCTGGAAAGGTTCCTGAAAAGGAATAGCGAGGACCTTCTGTTGGTTGTGTAATTGGCTTGCTATGGTCAGCAGGCTTCCGCAGTTTGTGAACCCCCACTTACTATAGTTCTAGTAAGTTTCCGTAGTTTGTGAACCCCCACTTACTGTAGTTCTAGTAAGTTTCCGTAGTTTGTGGACCCCAATAGGATTGCTTGCTATAATTCTAGCAAGTTCACCTGCACCGACAGGGTTATCTGTGAATATCATCGCAGAATTTACCTGTGTCACCAGGGTTATCTGCGAGTGTTATCACAGAATTTACCTGTACCACCAATAGGGTTATTCGCGAGTGTTATCGTGAAATTTACCTATGTCACCAGGGTTATCTGCGAGTGTTATCGCAGAATTTACCTGTACCACCAATAGGGTTATCCGCGAGTGTTATCGCGAAATTTATCTATGTCACCAGGGTTATCTGCGAGTGTTATCGCAGAATTTACTTGTTTCACCAGGGTTATCTGCGAGTGTTATCGCAAAATTTACCTGTACCACCAATAGGGTTATTCGCGAGTGTTATCGCGAATTTTACCTATGTTGCCAGGGTTATCTGCGAGTGTTATCGCAGAATTTACCTGTACCACCAATAGGGTTATCCGCGAGTGTTATCGCGAAATTTACCTATGTCACCAGGGTTATCTGCGAGTGTTATCGCAGAATTTACCTGTACCACCAATAGGGTTATCCGCGAGTGTTATCGCGAAATTTACCTATGTACCATTTTAGGCTAATTTGCTATGCTCATAGCAACTTCGCCTGCACCAAAGGAATTACTTGCCATGGTTCTGACAAGTGTACCTGCATAAGAGTGATCGCCTGCTATAGTTCTAGCGAACTTACCTGCATGAAAAAGATTCACCTGTTTTGGAGACTCACGACTATAGAGTCGGAGAAAATACACCTTTCACAACACGAGGGTTGGAGACTAGGCTTTTGTAGTGTGATTTGGATTTTGATGTAATAGTCAGACGGGAACTGACTACCAGACGGGAACTGGATTTAATGATTTTCCAGGACGAGAACTGGACTTTGAACTGGTTTGGATTGCCAATAAAAATTGGGCTTTTATGATATGTATATGCTAATGCTAATGCGTATGCATGTATGCTAATGCTGATGCAATCCCATGGTTTTATCTCCTCAAACCCATTGAACTTGTTTATTCCATGCTTGCACTTATACCCTGACTATGCTTATGCTGGCTTTGTAATGTTTATGTATGCTTATGCTTATGCGTATGTTTGGTTGACGTAATGAGTGGAACGAAGTAATGTCTTCTGTAAGATTACCTGAAAATGTCTTTTTGGAATGGAAGTGAATGTTTGTCTTAAAGAAGACTATCTGAAATGATTTATCGAAACGATAGCAATTTGTCTTAGAGAAAACCACCTGTAAAGGCTCTTAGAGTAGATAGAAATTTGTCTTAAAGAAGATCGCCTGAAAAATTTCTTAGCAAGGAATGAAGAATGTCTTTAAAGACGACTACCTGAAAAGGTTGAAAGATGTCTTGAAGAAGACTACCTGAAGAGGTTCCTGAGAGGGATGATGGATTGTTTTTGAAAAAGACTACTTGAAAAGGTACTTAGGACAAGAATGTCTCGAAGAAGACTACCTAAAAAGGTACTTAGGACAAGAATGTCTCGAAGAAGACTACCTAAAAAGGTACTTAGAAAAAGAATGTCCTGAAGAAGACTACCTAAAGAGGTTCTTGGAAATGGTGATAATCCGTCTTGAATAAGACTGTTTGAGGAAACTCCTAGAAAGGATCGTGAGATTCGTCTTAAAGAAGACCACATAGAACATTACAGTGTAATGTATCAACCAATGTATGCAATGCATGAATGTTTTTGCATGATGCGTCACTGATGGGTTGTTGATAACCAGCGTATATAGCTCGCCGAGGTTGCAGGTTTGTTTGATAAGGTGGGGTGTGATGCTAGCGCGATTCCCCGATACCTGTTTTTTTTTTAATTTTGAAGATTGTAGTTAGGAGAAAGATTTGTCAGATGTTGTAAAGCGCGAGAACGCCTTCTCCTTATGTTGTGCGTCTTATGGATTTGAGATCCAATGCCCCAATGTTTAGTGGAAAAAGATGCTTATGAGGGAAGTGCCCCAGCAAATAGCTTTGTCATATGCTTCGATGTTTAGATTGAAGGGTGTGCCCTTGATCTCCATGATATAGAGGACTATCCATAGTGTTCTATCCTTTTGAATTTGAATTCTTCCCATGTTTGACATGCCCCTGTTTGTTATTGCTTCGAGATGTGCCCCAAGTCGATTGAACCTTAGGAAGACTGCCCCTAGTTAATAGGATGTTCGATTGTATGCCCCTGTACTCCTTGAAATTTTTGCCCCTGTTTAGGAGAACCCTCTAGATGTGGTTCCCCCGATTCCAGGGTCTTTATTAGAAATGATCACCTTTGATTAACCCATTTCGAGATCTCCTCGATGCTAAGTGTATACTCGTAGATGGCGTTGTACTTTTTGAGAAGTAGCTCCAATGGAATGCGTATGCAAGTTTTGAAAGAATGCTTGAAGAAGCATAGTGATTAGAAGTAGTTTTAACAAACATAGGAGTCAGTATAACAAATTCCTGCTTAATATGCTTTCGTAGTTAACCTTGCCTCAATTAGGACTTTTAAATGTTGTAACTTGGCCTGGTTCATGTTTTAAGAAACAATGGATATAAGACTCAAAATTTATTTAACCCACCCCTTTCTCCTTGATGTTCTCCAGATCCTAAAAATTTGCCTAATCCAATGAATGTGCTTTGTTTACAAGAGAATTGTTTCAGTTCCAATGTTGAGCAAAAGCCTTAGTAGAGATTCAAGCATTGATGGAAAAAAAAGTTGTAAAGATCCAAGCATAGACGAGAAGCTTCGATGATTTAGCAGTCACGAGATTGTACTTTGTATTTTGCCTTTGTTTTATTTATCCCTTATTTTTGCATGAACCAACTCCTTGAGTTTGATCCATCGGGATGCCCTAATTTTTGCCTAAGTCGTTCTTTTGTTCTCATGGAATTTTCCATTTTGACTTAGCGGGCGTTTTTTTTCTTTTGAAGGCTCCTTTTGAGATTTGATCCTGGGATATGGAATGTTGTGACTGCCATGTTGACTTTGATTTGTAAGCTTCGACTTTGATACATCCTCGATCTTGAATGATGTATTGAGGAATAAGATTGTTGTGAATGTCATCTCCATTACTTCCTCATTCTTGGATGAACATGAGGAAGAAGATGTGCTTGAACCTTTGCTCTGCTCCTTGCTTGAATCCCTGCTTGGATTGACTGATTCTCTTGACAACCAAAATACACCATTGAATTAATTGAAATCTACCCTGCCCCTGGTTAAAATCAAGGTTTTTTTTAAAAGTAAAAACAAACTCCAACTCCTGGCTCGAGGGGGTAACGAGGGATTAACGTCCTTATATCTCCACTGTTTGGGAATTGAAACAATGCCTGTACATCCTCGGCTCGGTCTTACCTTGAAAGCATATGTTTAGCTGGACTTAGTTATTTGTATTCGTCATTCTCCCTCAAGTTTGTTAATAACCCTAAATTTGAAATTGAAATTCGTAGTAGTGAGCGAATGAATTGACTCCAAAACCTGCATGGTCATCCCATTAGAATTGCTAAATCCGAAGGTACAACTTCTATCCTGAGTAACACTTAGCGATCGTAAGGGTTGAAATTGTGAGCATGGTAAACACCTATTGATCCTAGGGATAATCTCCTTTGTAGATCCACTGACCTTGTTTCACTCCTTAGATTCTTAAACTTGTAGAAGTGAGGGCAACCTCGAATTTTCTTTGGACATGTCAAACCTGGCGGGAATAAATCGTTAGCGGTGGGTTTTCGTCGTATCGGAACTTCATGAGTTTCCTTTGACTGAACCTCTTTTGCTTTTCCTAAGGATAGTATCACCTATGACCCTTTTTTCTTGGTGTGGGGCTGACATATGTTGAATTCCTTCCATCGTAGTTATGCCTTTTTGTTCAGGATATTGCCCCAGTTGGACTAATCCTTGCCCTCAGGTTATCGTAGAGCGTCCTCGAAAGTTTGATATGTTCTAAGATGAACCCCTTTATAACTAGATACATCTTGAGTGTATCTATGAGGGAACTCTTTGTTGAACTAATCCTTGCTCGATGACAACCTTCATTGTATTCATAATCCTGTTATGACAAGGCATGGACATGCGGCTGGCATGGCGAAAGACATCCTCCTTTTTTTAGCAAGACCAAGATCTTTAATTCTCCTTTCTCCATATTTTTTTTTTTATCCTTTGATTTTTTGGCGAGTTTCGGGAAACCGGCTAGCATGGTTGGTATGGATGCGGGCGAAGATAGAAATGCAAATGTGAATGTATGAATGCGTGAAAATGCCAATGCACGCGTAAGCGAGAGACTCCTTGTATTGTAACTCCGTGTATGCAGACGTGTAACATATGATCCTAGGTGTCGCACGCTCGCGAAAATCAGACAGAGTCGCCACCAATATATTTATCCCAAAGGGAAAGGAATATCAGAAAACCTAGAATAAGGATAAGAGAAGGTCTTGCGACCAGAGATAGGGTACGGGAGTCGGTTACGCAAGGGGAAGGTGCTAGCACCCCTCACGCCCATCGTACTCGATGGTATCTACCTATGTTTGTTGCTATCTAAAGGGTGTGTACTATATAAAGCTAAATGCAAATGAATGAAAAAGAAACACGGGGAAAATAAGGTTTTTAAATAGTTGTGCTCGCTTAGGCCCCGCGACCTAATGCCTACGTATCCTTTTCAGGAATCAGAGCGCCGTAGTTCGGCTCTTTAGTTTTTGTTTGTTTTTGTGTTTTTTAGTGGACGAAGTTACATTCGCACTCCGCTGCTCGACCTCTGGAGTCTTAAGCTGGGAATGGAGCGGAAATAACATGTCCGATTAAAGAATGCCTCGGAGGCGAGATAGAGAAGAGAGTTTGAGCGTTTCGAGGAAATCCCTTAAGCAAGGGAAACTCGAGTTACTCTTTGGTTTGTGTTTTTTAGAGGTTGGGAACTTACGCCTGAATGGAACCCTTAAGCAAGGGAGCCCTAAGCACTCGAACATCCCTTAAGCAAGGGAAGTTACAAGCTTCCATTCCCTTTTTATTAGTCAAAGTATTTATTAGTCATTTTTTATGAGTTTTCTTGGTATTTTTTATGGGATTTAATTCAAGTATTTGTTAGATGTTTTAAAGTTGAAAAGGAAAAGAAACTAACCTAAGTATGAAGGGAATTTCTACCTAATGTTATCATGGTTTCTACCTAAGGTTAGGAATAAAAGAAACATGAAAAATAAAGTCACATCATGAGCAAAATTGAGTAAGGATACAATGGTACAAAATTATACACAAGTATGAAGTAGCAATTCAAAAACATAGTACAAAATGAATTAAAAATACTACTATTTTTTATATTGATTTTTATGAAGGAAATTGAATTACAAGTCAAGTAAAAGACTAAAACAAAATAGCCTAAAACTACTATTATTCTTTATGATTATTTTTTTATGTCAAAAATTATGTATTGAAGTCTAAAACAATGAATGAGAAGAATTAGCATTTCAATTACTCAAAAAAAAAATGGTAAAAGTCTAATTAAAATCTAAATTATAACTAATGGACCCAGGGGGGTGTAATTCTGAATTTAGGGGTGCAAATAGTGATATGGGCGCTGGCCCAGACAGAGATTTTTGTAAAGACTTTGTTTGCCAAAAAAGTGTAGCCAGGCCTCAGAGGGGTGTAGATGGTAAATCGGCCCAGCATTGTTATTGTTTGTTTGATCCATAGATTTTAGTAATCTTTGATTCAGTTTTCCCAATTAGTTTTAATGTATCAGACTTAACTAATCCAATAAATCCAGATTTATACTCAATTAATCAATAATCTAAAATTAATAAAATAAAATATGTAAAAAGGGGAATTATGGGAAATTAGGGTTAAATTAAGTGACGGTTCAGCTCCTCACTCTCAGACCCCTTTCGTTCTCACATCTCTCTTGCCTCACCGGAAATCGCTCCGCCGCGCCGGAGGCGGCGGAGCTCGGCCAAGTTCAAAACTACATTCGCCAATCAATCCGTCTCCGCCTCCTCTTTCTAGATACGAGACCTCTTTCCCCATATTCTATCTCAATCCCCTCCAATCTGAACCACAAAGTAACCCTAGATCTAAGCCAAGACGAAATTAAACACTACCGGATGTGAGTTCGACCTCGAGGCCTTGGGTTTTTCGATCAATATGGCGAACCGAACATCATAACATCAAAGAATGACCAATAATGTATGAGCACGAAGGGTAGGAGAACTTACCGGTGACGGAGATTTTCGGAGATGCTCAAAATACCAGAGGTAAGATTCTTCGTTTCTGATAACCTTCTTTTACTCCTCTTCTACTTTAGGATTCTTCTTCTCCCAATTTCTGAATTTGTCTTGGATGTGTTCTTGAGCGAAGGTGATACCGTTGTTGATATGCTGGTGGTGTTGAAGCCTGAATGAATGTTGAAGCTTGTCGCCGAACTGAAGATGAAGATGGTGGTTCACTTATCACTGAGGCAGAGGTTGCAACGAGTCTCAAGCTCGTGAAGGATGAATTGAAGATGATATCAAGGCTGTGATGTAAGGGATGAAGAGTGTATGAAGATGAAGCAAATTGTGTGCAAGAGGAGAAGATGAATGGTGAAGCCGAGAGAGTTCAGAGATGAAGCTTAGAGGAGGATGCAGTGAGTGGAAGCAATGGTTGAAGATGATGAATCAAGTGGATGGTGAAGAAAAAGTGGAGTGATGAAGAAGAATGGATCAATGAAGTAGCGTGTGAAGATTGAAAATGGTGGAGAGAGTGGAAGAATGATGAGCGTGAACTTGGAAAAATGGTGGAGGGGCTTGAATGAAGGTGGAGCAGAGTATATATAGGTGAGTTTCTTTCCCATTTTCTGTTAGATGATTCTGTTAGATTTCAGTTAGGGATCTCTTTCTGTTAATTGGTAGTTGGGTTAGTTGTAACCGAATTCAGGTAGTTAGTTATTCTGTTATGAACTGAATGAGAGTTGGTCGTAGGTTGTTAGGTAATTGGTTAAAGGCTGAAAGTTAGTTATAAATTCTGTTTGACAGGTTTGGTAGTTTGTTAGGAGGTTAGGATATGTTGTTAAAACGGTTAGAAGTTTGTTATGAATATGGTTTAAAACTGGTTAGAGGGATACTGTTAGGTTAGAGGGAGAAGAAATTAGATACCAAATGGTTATTGGGATTGCTAGTTGAAAATAGTTTAGTGTATGCTGCAGGTTTTATCGCGACTAAAAATTATGAGAAAACAGAGTTTGAATAAGTCTGAAACTGCATCTAAAATATGAATGGTTTTGGTTATGCTGTTTGTATTGATTTTCATAATTTGATGTGGGTCTGAACTGAAAGAGCTTGACTTTGAATGTGGTTTTTTCTAATTTCGGTTAGTCTACTATGCAGAATATCTTATTTTTCTGTTGACGCGAGTCCGGTTTGAATGCGTAACTACTGTTGGCAATTAGCTTTAGTTAAATGAGGCTTTGAACTGAACTAAATTATGCACTGGATAAAAATTGGGCATCGTTTTGAATCCAATTCTGTGTTGACTGTCTTGATTTTTCTTGTTTCTTTTCTTGTACTTGCAGGTTTGTGAATGAAGCTTTTTCTTTGTGCAGTAATACAGGGCTGAGTTGGCTTGACATTTGTTTGGTGAAGCAAATCAATAGCAAGATTTTGGCATTGGTGACATGGGACTGTTTGTGTGTGTAAAGGCTGCTGGTTTTGGATGTGTTATATAAGGCGCAGTATACTCAAGGCCGAAGTGAAGTTCAAAAGAGTGGCATGGAGATGTACTGGATGTTTATTACTGGCTGCATGATACAGGCGGTGGGGGTCTCAAAGATGAAGAGAAAACGAAGACTAACATAGAGAATAGATTTAGGACAATTTTGTAATGCTTATCTCTATGTAAATGGATAGATTTGTTGTTATAATTTTGTAGTGAATTGGATATTTGGATGAATAGGATTTTGTAATGAGTTTGAAATTGTAAAATGTAATGTGATGGACTTGAGATAAATAAAGTGTACTTTGTGACTTTCAATAGAGTATGTGATGTAGCTTTTGGTCTTTGTAATGTATCCTTGAATTTTGTAATTGAATTTTGTAATGAGACTTTAAATAAATCATTCTTGAAATAGAAGCCCCAATTTTTAGATCCTTGATCCTAATGTCAGGTTTATTTACTAATGATGCATGGTGAGTTAGATGACCTAATGAATGAAATTATGAGACGCATAAGCCAATTATAACTAAAATCAGATGGGCAAATTTTGGGGTGCAACAGCTGCCCCTATTTAATCGTCTTAAACCTGAATGAGATTGGCGTCAGCTTTTCAAACATTCAAGGTAGAAGATGATTAAATATCAAGTGAACCTGAAAATTTGCCTTATGAGAGATAGAATCCACTGGGGAAAGTGATAGTGTCATTTATTGAGGAGAACTGCGTCAATTCTGGATTGAACGAAGTAACTCTGGGTTAGAAATGAAATAGAATTCAACTCTGAGTTGAAGAAGAAAAGTGGGTTAACTCTGGGTTGAAGAACGGAGAAAAGTCAACTCTGGGTTAGATAAAAGATAAACATCGATTCTGGATCGAGAAGGGAAAGAAGAACATCAACTCTGGGTCGAAGATAAGATGAGGATATCAACTCTGGGTTGAGAAAAGGAAAGAAGAACAATTAGGGATGATCGTCAACTCTGGGTTGAGAAGAAAATAAAGAAAGAAAACCGTCAACTCTGGGTTGAGGAAAAAATCAGGAAAGAAGACTGTCAACTCTGGGTTGAGTAGGAGAGGTAAAAGATAACTATCAACTCTGGGTTGAAAGGGAAAAGAAACAAGACAACCATCAACTCTGGGTTGAGTGGGAAAAAAGATAAGGGATCAACTCTAGGTTGAATAAAAGATGACTATTAACTCTGGGTCGAATGGGAAAAAGACAAGAATCAACTCTGGGTTGAAATAAAAGGTGACCGTCAACTCTGGGTGAGTGGGAAAAAGATAAGCATCAACTCTGGGTTGAAAAGACAAACATCAACTCTGGGTTGAATAAAGGGTGACCGTCAACTCTGGGTGAGTGGGAAAGAAACAAGACATCCATCAACTCTGGGTTGAGTGGGAAAAGGATAACCATCAACTCTGGGTTGAAAAGACAAACATCAACTCTGAGTTGAATAAAGGGTGACCGTCAACTCTGGGTGAGTGGGAAAAAGATAAGCATCAACTCTGGGTTGAAAAGACAAACATCAACTCTGGGTTGAATAAAGGGTGGCCGTCAACTCTGGGTGAGTGGGAAAAAGTAGTTAACTCGGGGTTAAAAGATGAAAGGAAGGTCAACTCTAGGTCGAACACAAAGACACCAACTCTGGGTTGAAGCAAGATAAACATGATTGACTTGAGGAGATGACACCACGATGGTAACTCTGAGTGCCCCAGTGGAATATCAATTGATTGCTTGTAGAGAACCCATATGATGAGTAACTTGGCTTATGCTTCACATGCAAATGTTTGATTTATTTGTGCACTTCTGGAAATGCAATGCAAGGGATTCTATATGCAGTGTACTGATGCATTGTTCAGGGTTTCTGCTTTGATGTGGAATAGATTAGGTGGAGTTCTGAACTCTGCTTGATTCAAGATGGGGTGGATGGCCCTGCTTTGTTGATGATCGGATCATGCGGGTGAAATGATAATGAAAATGCAATGATATGCATGATGATTGTATGATTATGAGTGCAATGATTGTCTCCGAGATACCAGGAGTGGATGGAGTATGCCCTTGTGGAAGGTTGTTGCTTGAAGGACAACACTTGTGAGGGTGAGGTGTTTTTAGTTTGACTCCTCGACACTTGTCTTGATATCTGACACTTGCTTGGGGATGGAAGAAAGAATTGTCACTAGCTTGCCCCAGCTTGTATGACCTTTTGAGATAGAATTTTGACATGCTTGAATCATGGTGATGTGCAATGGTCTGCCCCAGATTGAAAGGAACTCTTCCACCAGATGGGTGCTTCAGAGACTTGCTTTGTGGATGACCAACCTTCGCCCTTGTAAGATTACTCGATTGGGACTTCAATGTTGGACTTTCCTTGGTATCAAGTACTTACTTTCTGATTAGAGACAATTCTGTTTTGCAAGAGATAATGAGAAATGCAATGCACACGTTAATCTCAAAGAAAAAGTTTTATTTGTCAAAATGTTGTATTGATACTAACACGAGTGACACAGCAACATTAGGAGTCAGTTTGACATGATTTTACAGTTTGTATGCTTTCGGAACGAACCCTGCTTCAATTAGGACTTTTGAGGGTTGTAACGTGGTCGGGTTCACGGTTTAAGAAACAAAGGATAAAGGCTCAAGTTCTACTTAACCCACCCCTTCTTCGTGATGTTCTCCAGTCCTACATTCAGCTAGCTTGACACGAGTGTTCGCCTTTCAGGAAGGATAGTGATGGATGAGGATCTTTTATGGCATCGATGGAGATGGCAGTCACCCTTTAGTGCTTTCGTTGATGGTCACGACAACAACTTGTCCCTTGGAGGATTTTTCTTTCGCTTTGCCTTTTGCTTTCCCTAATTTTTGCCTGGACAAAAAAATCTCTTTTGATTTTGGATTTCGTTGTCCAGCGGGATATGCCCTAATTTTTGCCTAAGTCATTTGCTTCAAAGCTTTTCTTTTCTATTTGACTTAGCGGGCTATTGTTTCTTTTTTTTATCATGATTCATAACTTTCTTTTCATTCTTTTTTTTTGTCTCGTTCGGGAACAAGTTGTATGACTTTGGTGATTGACTTGATGAAAAGGCTGTGACTGCCCTCTTCTTAGTGAATGAGAGACATCCATTGTGGATTGTGCTCTTCTTCTTTGTTGTGAGAGATGGGATATGATTGATCCTCTGATGGAATACCTGAAAGTTGAGCGCTCGGTCACACTAACTGAAGACTACCCTGCCCCTGGTTAAGATTGAGGGTTTTGTATTTTTTTTGAAAAGAAACTACTACTCCTTAGGCTCAAAGGGGTTGACGAGGGTTTCACTCCCTTATAACTCCAGTGTTTAGGAATTGAAACAATGCCTGTACATCGTCAGCAGGATCTTTGTTCCAAAAGCATACAGTTAGTAGTTCATGTGTTTTTGATTTTCATCATTCTCCTTTTTTAGTTGCTTAAGACAAATGAGTGAAGTATCAATGAACATAATGATAAAGATGAAATGATTTGAGAAAAACATGTATATTGCATTATTTTTATTTATTCAAACAGAATGAGTTTCTTACAATGAATAGTACTTGATAACAACAAAAGTAATACAGTTGAAAATGCTTGAGAAGTCTAAACAATGGCAAGATTGGCCTTATTCTGATGCAAATGAGATGTTCTCTGACAAACATAAAGTCTCTAGGCTCCTTTGGTGAAAGGTGCCCCCTTTAGGGGGCATGGGGTCTTCTGATGGTAGCTTGATCTTATTTGTAATTCCCCATGATTCTTTGTTGGTGAGCTCTCGTCAGATATTGGCGTCGAGGAATCGTCTTGTCTGATCTGATGGAGAGGAAGATGGTAAGAGTCTTGGTAACCATGGATGCATATGCGTGAATGCAAAATGTTAATGAAGATGCGAATGTATCATAAATCAGGATCAAGGATCATGGCCTCTTGGATAACAACTTCTCATGGTCAATAAGATATGGTCGAATCCTCCAGATTCAGAGGTTCGACGTTGCTTTCTCGATAAACAGCTTGTGCATAAGTCAAAGGTGGTCGAACCCTCCAGATTCAGAGGTTCGACGTTGATTCTGATAGATAACCCTTGCATAAGTCAAATAAGGTCAAACCTCCAGATTCAGAGGTTCGACGTTGATAGATAACTAATGTAGAACTTCTGTATAAGTCAAATGTCCCAGGATCAAAGGTTCGACGCCTTTTATTGAATGGCAGAAATCCGGGTGTGATGAAGGTCAAGCTTCCTGTCCCACCCCAATCTCACGGGTATGTAGTCTAGACACGGACAAGTGGTCCCTAATGGTCACCAGGGTCTACAGTTCCCATGGGGTACAAAGTGTTTGAGGCAACAAGCGTGCCAGACACAGTGTTCCATGAAAGAACCTCGCCCAGTTGTGGTACCCCATGTCAATCTCATCCATAGCAAGCGCTACGGGAGTCAACATGAGCATCCACGCTAATCCTATGTGTCACTTGGCCTGGGTAGTGGGCCTTTTACCTCAAAACCCCCCACCTGCAAAACAGAACAGAAGACCCCAAGGAACACAAAATATAATCCATATGCATGAGGTGCAAACAGAAATAAACATGATATGCAGGCAAAGAATAAGCATGCAAACATATATACAAGGTATAGACATAAAAACAAGTAAACACCCAGTAAACAAACAAACAAACGTAGGCTAGGATCGACTTGCTTAGGTATCCCCAGCAGAGTCGCCAGCTGTCGCACGCTCGCGAAAATCAGACAGAGTCGCCACCAATATATTTATCCCAAAGGGAAAGGAATATCAGAAAACCTAGAATAAGGATAAGAGAAGGTCTTGCGACCAGAGATAGGGTACGGGAGTCGGTTACGCAAGGGGAAGGTGCTAGCACCCCTCACGCCCATCGTACTCGATGGTATCTACCTATGTTTGTTGCTATCTAAAGGGTGTGTACTATATAAAGCTAAATGCAAATGAATGAAAAAGAAACACGGGGAAAATAAGGTTTTTAAATAGTTGTGCTCGCTTAGGCCCCGCGACCTAATGCCTACGTATCCTTTTCAGGAATCAGAGCGCCGTAGTTCGGCTCTTTAGTTTTTGTTTGTTTTTGTGTTTTTTAGTGGACGAAGTTACATTCGCACTCCGCTGCTCGACCTCTGGAGTCTTAAGCTGGGAATGGAGCGGAAATAACATGTCCGATTAAAGAATGCCTCGGAGGCGAGATAGAGAAGAGAGTTTGAGCGTTTCGAGGAAATCCCTTAAGCAAGGGAAACTCGAGTTACTCTTTGGTTTGTGTTTTTTAGAGGTTGGGAACTTACGCCTGAATGGAACCCTTAAGCAAGGGAGCCCTAAGCACTCGAACATCCCTTAAGCAAGGGAAGTTACAAGCTTCCATTCCCTTTTTATTAGTCAAAGTATTTATTAGTCATTTTTTATGAGTTTTCTTGGTATTTTTTATGGGATTTAATTCAAGTATTTGTTAGATGTTTTAAAGTTGAAAAGGAAAAGAAACTAACCTAAGTATGAAGGGAATTTCTACCTAATGTTATCATGGTTTCTACCTAAGGTTAGGAATAAAAGAAACATGAAAAATAAAGTCACATCATGAGCAAAATTGAGTAAGGATACAATGGTACAAAATTATACACAAGTATGAAGTAGCAATTCAAAAACATAGTACAAAATGAATTAAAAATACTACTATTTTTTATATTGATTTTTATGAAGGAAATTGAATTACAAGTCAAGTAAAAGACTAAAACAAAATAGCCTAAAACTACTATTATTCTTTATGATTATTTTTTTATGTCAAAAATTATGTATTGAAGTCTAAAACAATGAATGAGAAGAATTAGCATTTCAATTACTCAAAAAAAAAATGGTAAAAGTCTAATTAAAATCTAAATTATAACTAATGGACCCAGGGGGGTGTAATTCTGAATTTAGGGGTGCAAATAGTGATATGGGCGCTGGCCCAGACAGAGATTTTTGTAAAGACTTTGTTTGCCAAAAAAGTGTAGCCAGGCCTCAGAGGGGTGTAGATGGTAAATCGGCCCAGCATTGTTATTGTTTGTTTGATCCATAGATTTTAGTAATCTTTGATTCAGTTTTCCCAATTAGTTTTAATGTATCAGACTTAACTAATCCAATAAATCCAGATTTATACTCAATTAATCAATAATCTAAAATTAATAAAATAAAATATGTAAAAAGGGGAATTATGGGAAATTAGGGTTAAATTAAGTGACGGTTCAGCTCCTCACTCTCAGACCCCTTTCGTTCTCACATCTCTCTTGCCTCACCGGAAATCGCTCCGCCGCGCCGGAGGCGGCGGAGCTCGGCCAAGTTCAAAACTACATTCGCCAATCAATCCGTCTCCGCCTCCTCTTTCTAGATACGAGACCTCTTTCCCCATATTCTATCTCAATCCCCTCCAATCTGAACCACAAAGTAACCCTAGATCTAAGCCAAGACGAAATTAAACACTACCGGATGTGAGTTCGACCTCGAGGCCTTGGGTTTTTCGATCAATATGGCGAACCGAACATCATAACATCAAAGAATGACCAATAATGTATGAGCACGAAGGGTAGGAGAACTTACCGGTGACGGAGATTTTCGGAGATGCTCAAAATACCAGAGGTAAGATTCTTCGTTTCTGATAACCTTCTTTTACTCCTCTTCTACTTTAGGATTCTTCTTCTCCCAATTTCTGAATTTGTCTTGGATGTGTTCTTGAGCGAAGGTGATACCGTTGTTGATATGCTGGTGGTGTTGAAGCCTGAATGAATGTTGAAGCTTGTCGCCGAACTGAAGATGAAGATGGTGGTTCACTTATCACTGAGGCAGAGGTTGCAACGAGTCTCAAGCTCGTGAAGGATGAATTGAAGATGATATCAAGGCTGTGATGTAAGGGATGAAGAGTGTATGAAGATGAAGCAAATTGTGTGCAAGAGGAGAAGATGAATGGTGAAGCCGAGAGAGTTCAGAGATGAAGCTTAGAGGAGGATGCAGTGAGTGGAAGCAATGGTTGAAGATGATGAATCAAGTGGATGGTGAAGAAAAAGTGGAGTGATGAAGAAGAATGGATCAATGAAGTAGCGTGTGAAGATTGAAAATGGTGGAGAGAGTGGAAGAATGATGAGCGTGAACTTGGAAAAATGGTGGAGGGGCTTGAATGAAGGTGGAGCAGAGTATATATAGGTGAGTTTCTTTCCCATTTTCTGTTAGATGATTCTGTTAGATTTCAGTTAGGGATCTCTTTCTGTTAATTGGTAGTTGGGTTAGTTGTAACCGAATTCAGGTAGTTTAGTTATTCTGTTATGAACTGAATGAGAGTTGGTCGTAGGTTGTTAGGTAATTGGTTAAAGGCTGAAAGTTAGTTATAAATTCTGTTTGACAGGTTTGGTAGTTTGTTAGGAGGTTAGGATATGTTGTTAAAACGGTTAGAAGTTTGTTATGAATATGGTTTAAAACTGGTTAGAGGGATACTGTTAGGTTAGAGGGAGAAGAAATTAGATACCAAATGGTTATTGGGATTGCTAGTTGAAAATAGTTTAGTGTATGCTGCAGGTTTTATCGCGACTAAAAATTATGAGAAAACAGAGTTTGAATAAGTCTGAAACTGCATCTAAAATATGAATGGTTTTGGTTATGCTGTTTGTATTGATTTTCATAATTTTTGGTGAGTTAGATGACCTAATGAATGAAATTATGAGACGCATAAGCCAATTATAACTAAAATCAGATGGGCAAATTTTGGGGTGCAACACTAGGGATGGCCTTAGAGACGACATTAGACCCTCTTGGAATCTTTACAGGGTAAATGTTATGACACGCTAAGGGAAATCCCTTGGATTCGAGAGTATGCAGAAGATAGAGGCTAGTGACTGTTCAAGACAGTCACTCAATCTCATGGCCATCGAGAGGCCAATCAACGTGTACCACTGAATTTGTCCCTCGTGGGAAGGTTCTCTATGCGGAACACAACCTATCTAAGGACGATATGGACGAAGAGCAATCCCTACAGGCTAGGGATGTGAGGTGTAAATGGAGATCCAAACCCTACAAGTTAGAGGGTGCGCGGGACTGAGCATTGAGTGACCGTTCAGGACGGTCACTAGATTTCATGGCCATCGAGAGGCCAATCAAACGCATGCTAATGAAGTTGTCCTTCGGGGAAGGACGCGTCGTCGTGAAAACACACGAGCGTGAAAGAAAATCCCTATAGGCTAGGGAGTGCGTAGGTGTAGGCACGAGGTGACCGTTCCAGACAGTCACTAGATCGCATGGTCATCGAGAGGCCAATTGACGTGCGTTAATGGAAATGTCCTTCGTGGGAAGGACGCGTAGTTGTAAGAATACAAGGATATAAAAATAAAATCCCCACAGGCTAGGGGATGCATAGATGGTGATGTCTTCCGTGGGAAAGACATGGTCTTTTAGAAATTAGAGTCCCTAGAGGCGAGGGACCACGTAGGGATACCTGCAAAATTGAAGCGCATACATTCGTGGCATATAAATCGCAAATATATATCAAGCACAAAAGCACAAAAGTCCTAGGTTCATAGGTTCGACGTAGCGGCTCTTGGGAGCCAACCTTTTTATAGGGTGTTCTAGAAGGTCTCATGGGGTCGTTCGTAGCCTCCGAGACTTTTTGTCTCTTCGGATTTTAGAACAACTCATTTTATCCATGAGGTTCGAATTTTTGGGGTAGGTTCTCGGAGAGATCAGCCAAGTATCCAGTCCTGCCCTCAACAAAGTCAAGCCTCGTTTTGGACATTTCCGAATACTCAACCCACTCCGAGTGGAGTTATCAATGAGACTCGTAGGAGATTCATACTCCCCTATTGATCTCAAAGTTAACTCCCACACTTAGGTTTAACAACAATTTATATTATCCAGAAGATGCAATAAGAATAGCAAATATTCACATAAAAAGAAATATTTAACTGAATTGCTATAAATAAATAAACCTTAAAATAAGTAAATATATAAATAAATAAATTTAAATATTTAAACTAACCTTGAAATCCAGCCGCTTATAATTTCAAAAAAATATAGCGAAACAGCAATTAAATAAATATTTAAATTACTGTAAAAACGTTGCGGTAATTTAAGGTTGTGAATAAATAAATAAAATTAAATTTAAATAAAAAACTAACCTCACAATTCAGCTGCTTACAGTTTAGAGAATGCATTAAAGCAGCAATTATTTAAATAAATATATATTTATTTAACTAACGTAAATAGTTGGAAAAAATAAATTAAAATTCAAATATTTACAAAAATAAATAAACCCTAAAATGGCTAATTAGCCAAGCCCTAAAGAGAATTCGCCAAAAAAACCTAAATAGTTCGCCACAAACCTAAACCCTACCAAAACCTATAGGAGTATAGTAATTCACCATTAAGTGTGTCCCCAGCAGAGTCGCCAGCTGTAGCAACCTGCCTAAAAATTTCAGCTTTCGAGTCGCCACCTATTCTGAAGGGCGAATAGGAAACCCTACGCAGTTTAGAGATCGGGGTAAGATACTATATTCAGGTCGAGGGAAGGTGTTAGGCACCCTCAACCCTTTCCTATGGCTTTGAATCTAAGGTAAAGGTTTATGGCTAAAATAATAGGGTTTAATAGCTAAGGAAATGAATAGGGAGAAAATTGAGATTTTAGGGAGGGGGACTCGCCTTGTTGCCAAGTGCCTACGTACCTCCTTAGGGAGGATCAGAGTCAACGTAGTTCGGGGACAGGGTTGTACGCCTTAGAATTTGATTTGAATGTATTTGAAGTTGTATTGAACGAGAATGAAAATCCGTATTTTGAAATTGAAGTTTGAAAGATGTTTGGAAAGTATTTTGAAGTTTGGGCGTACAACCCTAGTTTTAGTTTGTTACCATTAATCGCGATGATCAATAGGTTTGATCACCATAATTAACAGATTAATACAAGCATTGCTAATTATTCTAATCGATTGGTTCGATTATCACCGTTAGCAAATTGGTGTGTTTTAATAATTAATTATTGATTTTATCGTTATCCCTCATAATCGATAGATTCGATTACAAATAATAACGAATTAGGAATGAGGAAATTGAATAGTTAATCATCGCAACCCATGAGGATGGTTGAAACCATTTAACTAAATAGAGTTTATTTGAATTATATTATTTTAATTTATAGGATTTGATTAATCAAATTAATCAATTATTAATCATCGCGACCAATAAATTTAGTCGAAACCAATAATAATTTAAATCCTAATGTTTGGCCAAGGGCCAATGGGATTGAGCGAACCCTAATGGATGAATAAACCTTTTTAGGGTTTTTATGATTATTTAATTAAATCAATTAAAACTATTAAATGGAATTAATCGAGGAAATAATCGGGATCATCCAAATGTTAACTATAGTCTAATCCTAATTATATTATTAATTCTAATCAAATAAATTAATTAACTTAAATAACATTATTTAATATTTAATCTAAATGATTAGACAAAATAAAGAAATATAAAGAAAACCTGGTTTTTATTGTGTGTGGGCAGGCTGGGAGCCTATAGTATGCATCTCTCCTTTCAAATGCGTTGGATCTGAGCTAAGGGAGATCCTATGGCCTGGATGTGAGGCACAACCGTGTTCCTTCGCGCGGGAGATCCATGGAATCTGCAAAGAAATATTTTGGAAAAAATAGTGCAAAACCTGGGTATCGAACCCAGGTTATCCCGTTCACCAACAAAAGCACCTAGCCACACGCGCTGCATCAGCCTTATGTTAAATTGAAAGCCACAAACCATGATATATACAAAAACGAAAAAGACATTTGAAATTAAAAGAACAACGCGCCCAGGGTACTCTTCTTCTTCTTCGTGAGATAAAAAACAGAACCTATGGCAACGCTTTGTGTGTGTGGCCGTGAACCCCCAAGAATCAAACTCTACCACCGCGCATGATAAATCAAAAGGAAGACCATGGTTTAACCCGAAATCGTCCCCTGAGTGCGATGGCACCATTAACTCGGTCCAATTTTGTCCCTATACAAAACCCCTAATTTTGAAGCTCCGAACCCTAGCAATGGTGTCTCCCTTAACCTGCAACGAAACTCAAATCAAATGGCACAGGTAGCTTGAAAACAAGATTCTGTTCATAACCATGTATCCCAATGTTATTTATGATGCGTGTATATACGTATTCGGATTCAAAACAATTACAACCAAATGTGACATATGAGTATACGTTTCTGTGTGTTTTGATTGAAGATACAGATTGGTTTGTATTCAAAAAAACGACCAGGAATCGATTTGAATGTTTTGTTTGGCTTGAATCAAGCTGCAACCTTGTCTCCCTCTTCCTTCTAACTCACGGTTTTTTTTCACCCTTCAGAGCAGCGTTTTTTCTTTTTGCGGCCCCCCTCTCCTTACAGCATCCTCTCTCTTTTTTATATTCCTCTATTTTAGTTAGTTTTTTTGTTTTCTTAACCTAATGGGCCTACCAAGACTAAACCTATTAATCCTAGAGATAATCCTATAATAATAATTAGTAATAATAATATTTACTAATAATACTAACTAATGTTAATTACTAATAATGATAATAATAATAATATAAACTAATGATAATTAATAAAACCTAAAAATAAAAACCTAATAAAAATAATAATAATATTAATAAAAGCTAATTAAAAAATCCTAATATTAACAACAATTAACAATGTTAAATACAAATAGTTAGTCATGTTAAAATAAATAATAATCAAAATGTTAGTAAAACCCTGAAATACCTCCAAAAATGATAAAACCCTTGTGTTAATTGTGCCCAAGCGCTTGGGTCCCAAAATACCTGTTATCCACACCTCTATTCCAATTTATAGGAGAATGCTGCTTTGAATAGTCCCTTGAACCTTGAATTATTGAGGATGAAATGCGGAGGGCAAATTTTGGGGTATGACAGATAGTTTACTATTGGACTTCTCCAATCTGCATCTGTCAATGAGTCTATGTTTAATACTTCGAACTCTTCTTTGTTAGCGTAACCTAATTGTGAATTCTCCAGGTCACTTGGGGAAAGTTTAGTAGACATTGCTCTCCCTCTTACTTCGATCAGTTCTTCTAACTTCTCTTTTGATACCCTGTATCTTGAGGCTAACTGTGCCAAATCATTTGCTTCTTGGTTGTTGGTCCTTGAGACGTGTTTTAATTCCACATACTCGAATTTCTTGAGCAGCCTATTTGCTATGACAAAGTACATGATCAAATTTTCTTTGATGCATTTGTATTCCTTTGTCAGTTGTCTAATCACCAGTTCAGAATCTCCTTTAATTTCGACTCTAGTTGCCCCCAATTCTAACAAAGCTTCAAGTCCAGCAATTAGTGCTTCATATTCAGCTTCGTTGTTGGAGCATAAAGGACCTTCAATCTTATACTTGAGCTTTGTTGGAATTCCATCAGGAGAAATTATCAATATTCCAACTCCAGTTCCCTCTCTATGAGTCGAACCATCGAAGTATAGCTTCCAAGGTTTCAAATCCACATACTGTTGATGACTCTCGACTACTGCATGGTCAACAATGAAATCTGACACAATCTGACCTTTCATTGCCTTAAGAGGTTGAAATATTAGTGAATATTCAGTGAGGGCTAAAGCCCATTTGCCAATTCGACTATGTAATATTGACTTCGATAACATATGCTTAATAACATCACAATGAGACGAAACATAAACATCAACTGGTTTTATATAATACTTAAGTTTGATACAAGAGAAATACAAACAAAGGCAGAGTTTTTCTATCGCAGTGTATCTAGTCTCTACATCATTGAGTACTCTACTTAAGTAATAAATGGCTCTTTCGATGCCATTTTCATCTTCTTATGCTAACATGCTGCCTATTGTTTTATCTGAAGCTGAAATATACAGACGCATGTGTTTCTTCCCATTTGGGGGAGATAAGATTGGTGGATGGATCAAGTATTGCTTGATTTTATCAAAAGCTTCTTGATGTTCGACACGCCATTCAAACTTTCCTTCCCTTAGACGAAGTAGAGGGGAGAAAGCTTGTGTGCGTCCACTCAAATTAGAGATGAACCTTCTTAAGAAGTTTATCTTCCCCAGCAAGGACTGTAATTCTTTCTTCGTGGATAGAGGCTTGGTTTCCATAATAGCCTTCGTTTTATTCTGATTAATTTCTATCCCCTTTTTATGAAACACGAAGCCCAGGAAATCTCCAGCCTGCACAAAGAAAGCACATTTGAGGGGATTCATCTTTAAGCCATGTTTTCTCATTCTTTCGAACGATTGGCTTAGATGATCTAGATGGTCGCAATCTGAGACAGATTTAACAACAATGTCATCTATGTATACTTGCATGAATGTTTCTATAAAATCATGAAATATAGAATTCATTGCTCTCTGGTAGGTTGCCCCAACATTCTTTAAACCGAACGACATCACAACCCACTCATAGGTGCCTATTGCCCCTGGGCAACGAAAAGCTGTTTTAGACACATCTTCTTCTGCAATGAAAATCTGATTATAACCAGAGTATCCATCCAACATACTTAGATACTCGAAACCTGCGGCTGAATCTACTAACATTTCTGCCACAGGCATGGGATATTCATCCTTAGGAGTTGCTGCATTTAGATCACGAAAATCAATGCATACTCTTAATGAACCATTCTTTTTAATAACTGGTACAATATTAGCAATCCATTCGACATACCTTGTGGTTCTGATGAACTTACACCGTAGGAGTCTTTCGACTTCTGCTTTAATCTTCGAATGAATTTCTGGTGCGAACCTTCTAGGAGTTTGCTTGATGGGCTTTTTTCCTTCCTTTATAGGTAACTTCAATTCGACCAAATCGCGCCCTAAACCAGGCATCTCATCGTAATCCCATGCAAAGCAATCTTTGTTCTCCTTCAGCAACGCGACCACTTTCGACTTCAGCGTTGGCTCTAGTTTCGCACTGACGTATGTTACCCTCCTTTGATCTCCATCTCTGAGATTTACTTCTTCTAGTGGATCTTGGGCTAACATCTTGATATTTGATCCCATTGGGTCCTTCTCGAAACCCAAAGGCTCTTCGTCATAGATTGCATCCAATCTTTGACCTATCTCCTCTCCTAAAATCTCTTTGACCTGGAGTGAATCTTCAGGAAGGTGAAGGATCGTACCTATCCCCATATCTGGAGCTTCTTCTTTTTTCGGACCTTCATTAAACAACATGTTTGACGATTCGGCTTCGAGAGCCGTCTTTCTTTTATTCTCGGCTACATAAGCCGAAATCCTTTCGAAAAATGATGACTCAGACATCATCAACTTCGTCATCCCAGCCTGTTGGCCATATTGTTGGATGATGCTCTGTTGGTGGGGTATCTTCTGGGCCATCCATTATTTCCCTATTCCACTGGAAACCATTTGGGTGTAGAGTTAAGTAGTACAACGCATTTTTATTTGGGGTATACATCTCTTCTGCAGCATGACAAGGTCCTATGTTTGCCAAGTTCCTATCGAAGTTAGTTTTATTAACTTGATTAACTTCAGCCATATAGTAACTCTGATCCCCTTCAATATTCTCTACTATACCATCTTCTCTCCAGATGGTTACCCTTTGATGCATTGTCGACGGCACGGCTGCAACTCCGTGGATCCATTCCCTTCCGAGCAAGAGATTGTAATTTGCTTTCGCAGGTATGACCATAAACATAGTTGGCCTTGTGATTGATCCCACCGTGAGATTCACTTGGACAACTCCCAAGGTTTGCCCTATTTTGCCTTCATAGTTAGACAAAACCATGTTGTGTGGCCTTATATCGGTATCGAACATACCAATTCTTTTCAACATGTATTGGGGCATTAGGTTCACTGCTGCCCCCCATCTACTAGGACTTTATTAATGCCAACATCTTCTATTTTAGCCCTTATGTAGAGTGGTTTCAAATTATTTCGCATACCTTCATCGGGCCTCTCGAAGAAAGCGTTCTGCTCCTCAACTGCACCGTTGTTTAGAACATAGTAACACACAGGTCTGTGTTTTGCCATTTCTTCGATATCAGCCTCTTCGCAGTCTTCAACTTCAGTTTCCTGATTAAACTCATGAGGGAGTACAGACACAACGTTGCAGTTAAGGTTTATAGATGACACCCCGTCAGAATCGAAATCATTTGTCATTCTATCCTCTTCCTTCCAAGGACTGGAATGCATCTTTTCTTCTTCTAAAATATTTTCAGCTTCGAATAGTCTGCGCTCCACCGGAGATTTGCTTGCCTTTGCCCCCTGGTGTGGGACTTGGTTGTTAGAACAAGATTTGTTCTTATCAATTATCTTAGTTTTGATGATAACAATAATATGAATTTTGCTTAAGATAATATGGTACTCTAATCCAATGCAATTTCCCTTTCAGGAAATATATAAAGAGTACGCATAATTCAGCGCTCAGAAGTTGTGTCTCAAATGGTTCAGCATGCAACATCAGAACATGGTCTGGCAAGACATCAGAAGATGGTCGAAGCAGAATCAGAACATGGGTCTATGGAAGCATAAGAAGAACATGAGATCAGAAGCACTGAAGATCAGAAGATGGTATCACGCTCAGAAGCACTTCAAGGTCAGAAGATCAGAAGATGCTATGCACCAAGCTGTTTGACTCTGATGATATTCAAACGTCGTATTCACAAACATCAGATCAGAAGGAAGTATACGTGGCAGACTACGCTGACTGACAAAAGGAACGTTAAAAGCTACTAAAGGCTACGTCAGTAGACACAGCGTGAACAAGGCTCGAGGTAGTTGACAAAAGCGTATAACATTAAATGCAAAGCTGTACGGAACACGCAAAGCATTAAATGCATTCAACGGTCATCTTCTCAACGCCTATAAATATGAAGTTCTGATGAGAAGCAAGGTTAACGAATCTGAACAAAGACAATTCAAATTAACTTGCTGAAACGCTGTTCAAATCAAAACTCAGAATCTTCATCTTCATCAAAGCTCACTACATTGCTTTTGTAATATTTTAGTGAGATTAAGCTTAAACGATTAAGAGAAATATCACAGTTGTGATTATAGCTTTTAAGAAGCATTTGTAAACTCTTGAATTGATTACATTAAGTTGTAAGGAACTAGAGTGATCGTGTGATCAGTATACTCTAGGAAGTCTTAGCAGTTGGCTGAGCAGTTTGTAACTAGAGTGATCAGGTTGATCAGAATACTCTAGAGGAAGTCTTAGGAGTGAACTAAGCCTAGAGTGATCGTGTTGATCAGTAGACTCTAGAAAAGTCTTAGAGGGTATCTAAGCAGTTGTTCCTGGAGTGATCAAGTTGTGATCAGAAGACTCTGGAAGACTTAGTTGCGGACTAAGTGGAAAACCATTGTAATCCGTGCGATTAGTGGATTAAATCCTCAGTTGAGGTAAATCATCTCTGCGGGGGTGGACTGGAGTAGCTTCGTTAACAGCGAACCAGGATAAAAATAATTGTGCATTTATTTTTATCGTCCAAGATTTAAAGTTACACTTATTCAATCCCCCCCTTTCTAAGTGTTTTTCTATCCTTCAATTGGCATCAGAGCGCCGGTTCTAAGGTGCAAGCACTTAACCGTGTTTAGAAAAGATTCAGGAAGAGAAAAACGCTTCATTTAAAAGATGGTTGATGAAAGTGAAAAGTCTACACCTACACCTGCATCTACATCTGGCTCTGCTGAGCAATACAACGGTAACAATGGTTATACTAGACCGCCGGTATTTGATGGTGAAAACTTTGAATACTGGAAAGATAAACTGGAAAGTTACTTTCTGGGTCTAGATGGTGATCTATGGGATCTTCTGATGGATGGTTACAAACATCCAGTAAATGCCAGTGGCGCAAAGCTGTCAAGGCAAGAAATGAATGATGATCAAAAGAAGCTTTTCAGGAATCATCATAAATGCAGAACTGTTTTGCTGAATGCTATTTCTCATGCTGAGTATGAGAAGATATCTAACAGGGAAACAGCCTATGACATATATGAGTCCTTGAAAATGACTCATGAGGGAAATGCTCAAGTCAAGGAGACTAAAGCTCTAGCCTTAATCCAGAAGTATGAAGCCTTCAAGATGGAGGATGATGAAGACATTGAAAAGATGTTTTCGAGATTTCAAACTCTGACTGCTGGATTGAGAGTTCTTGACAAAGGATACACCAAGGCTGATCATGTAAAGAAGATCATCAGAAGCTTACCCAGAAGATGGGGTCCGATGGTGACTGCATTCAAGATTGCGAAGAATCTGAATGAAGTTTCTCTGGAAGAACTTATCAGCGCCTTGAGAAGTCATGAAATTGAGCTGGACGCAAATGAGCCTCAAAAGAAAGGTAAGTCTATTGCATTAAAATCTAATATCAAGAAATGCACTAACGCTTTTCAGGCCAAAGAAGAAGATCCTGAAGAATCAGAATCTGAAGAAGAAGATGAACTGTCCATGATTTCCAGAAGGCTAAATCAACTCTGGAAGACCAAGCAAAGGAAGTTCAGAGGATTCAGAAGTTCAAGGAAATTTGAACGTGGAGAATCTTCTGATGAAAGAAGATTTGACAAGAAGAAGGTCATGTGCTATGAATGCAATGAGCCTGGACACTACAAGAATGAATGTCCAAATCTTCAGAAGGAAAGTCCCAAGAAAAAGTTTCATAAGAAGAAAGGTCTTATGGCAACCTGGGATGAGTCAGAAGATGATTCAGAAGATGAGCAGGCCAACTGTGCGCTGATGGCGACAGAAGATGACGGATCAGAATCTACATCAGAATCAGATTCTGAAGAGGTATTTTCTGAACTTACTAGAGATGAGTTAGTTTCCGGTCTAACTGAACTTCTGGAACTCAAGTCTCAGATTAGTCTCAAATACAAAAAGCTGAAAAAGCTATTTGAATTTGAAACAAAGAGGCTTGAATTGGAGAATTCTGAATTAAAAGAAAAACTTTTAAAATTATCCAATGATGTTGGATCTCCTTCTAATTCAGAAAAATTCACTCCTAGTCTAAACCATATTCTGAAAGAATATGATTTAAGTTTCAGGAAGTTCTTATCTAGAAGTATTGGCAGAAGTCAGCTAGCTTCTATGATATATGCTGTGTCTGGAAACAAAAGAGTTGGCATTGGTTATGAGGGTGAAACCCCATACAAACTTGAACCTGTTGATGAGATGAAAATCACATACAAGCCATTGTATGATCAGTTCAAGTATGGCCACTCACATGATATTAGGCACACTTCACATGCACAAAGTTTTCACATTACACACACCAAGAAGCATGTGACACAACCTAGGAAATATCATGAAACTCACATTAAGAATTATCATGCTGTTTCTCCTATTGCTTACAATGTTAAATCCAAGTTCAATCAGAACTTGAGAAAATCTAACAAGAAAGGACCCAAGAAAATGTGGGTACCTAAGGATAAGATTATTCCTATTGCAGATATCCTTGACTGCAAAAAGGACAAGGCACAACATGTCATGGTACCTGGACTCTGGATGCTCGCGACACATGACAGGAAGAAGGTCTATGTTCCAAGACCTGGTGCTTAAGTCTGGAGGAGAAGTCAAGTTTGGAGGAGATCAGAAGGGCAAGATAATTGGCTCTGGAACTATAAAATCTGGTAACTCTCCTTCCATCTCTAATGTACTTCTTGTAGAAGGATTAACACATAACCTCTTATCTATCAGTCAATTGAGTGACAATGGTTATGATATAATCTTTAATCAAGAGTCCTGCAAGGCTGTAAATCAGAAGGATGGCTCAATCCTATTTACAGGCAAGAGGAAGAACAACATTTATAAGACAGATCTGCAAGATCTTATGAGTCAGAAGGTGACTTGTCTTATGTCTGTTTCTGAAGAGCAGTGGGTCTGGCACAGAAGATTAGGTCATGCTAGTTTGAGAAAGATTTCTCAGATTAACAAACTGAATCTGGTCAGAGGACTCCCTAATCTGAAATTCAAATCAGATGCTCTTTGTGAAGCATGTCAGAAGGGCAAGTTCTCCAAACCTGCATTCAAGTCTAAGAATGTTGTTTCTACCTCAAGGCCATTAGAACTCTTGCACATTGATCTGTTTGGCCCAGTCAAAACAGCATCTGTCAGAGGAAAGAAATATGGATTAGTCATCGTAGATGATTATAGTCGCTGGACATGGGTAAAATTCTTGAAACACAAGGATGAGACTCATTCAGTGTTCTTTGATTTCTGCATTCAGATTCAATCTGAAAAAGAGTGTAAAATCATAAAGGTCAGAAGTGATCATGGTGGTGAATTTGAGAACAAATCCTTTGAAGAATTCTTCAAAGAAAATGGTATTGCCCATGATTTCTCTTGTCCTAGAACTCCACAACAAAATGGAGTTGTAGAGCGAAAGAATAGGACTCTGCAAGAAATGGCCAGAACCATGATCAATGAAACCAATATGGCTAAGCATTTCTGGGCAGAAGCAATAAACACTGCATGCTATATTCAGAATAGAATCTCTATCAGACCTATTCTAAATAAGACTCCCTATGAATTGTGGAAGAATAGAAAGCCCAACATTTCATATTTCCATCCTTTTGGATGTGTATGCTTTATTCTGAACACTAAAGATCATCTTGGTAAGTTTGATTCCAAAGCACAAAAATGTTTCCTTCTTGGATATTCTGAACGCTCAAAAGGCTACAGAGTATACAATACTGAAACATTGGTTGTAGAAGAATCAATCAATATCAGGTTTGATGATAAGCTTGGTTCTGAAAAACCAAAGCAGGTTGATAATTTTGCAGGTTATGATATTGACATATCAGAAGTTGTTGAGCCAAGAAGCAACGCATCAGAAGCAGAGCTTCTCAGAAGCAAAGAATCTGAAGATCAAGTATCAGCTTCTCTGGAGGATCTAAGCATATCTGAAGAACCATCTGTCAAAAGATCATCCAGACTCATCTCTGGTCATTCAGAAGATGTCATTCTTGGAAAGAAGGATGATCCAATCAGAACAAGAGCATTCCTTAAGAACAATGCAGACTGTCAATTAGGTCTTGTATCTTTGATCGAGCCAACTTCTGTTGATCATGCTCTAGAAGATCCAGACTGGATAATTGCTATGCAAGAAGAATTGAATCAGTTTACAAGGAATGATGTTTGGGATCTTGTTCCTAGACCAGATGGATTCAATATAATCGGCACAAATTGGGTCTTCAGAAACAAGCTCAGAATGAGAAGATGAGAAATTCTTACGTATAAGTATCCTTTGATATGAAATTTTTTAAGAAGTTCTGATAGAAATCAATTAGAAATTGTGATTCAGTTATCACTAACGTTTCAGTGTCTAAGTTGATTCAGAATCTCTCTAAAAGCAAAACAGCTGTAACTGGCTATCCAAATGGTAAACACGTGTTCACTATTCCTGGACAAGCGTGCGTGCAGTTGAGGGGACGTCTACTTAGGTAACTGTGCAAATCACGTCTTTTGTCATTATTATCTCTCCTCATGTCACGTAACATTAAATGCTTTTCATCATTTACTCTCTTTCAGTTTTTTTTTATATACTCTTCAAACGTTTCTTTTCCCTCTCATATTTCTCTCTCTCTGCATTCGGTTTCTTCTTCATCTCTCTCTTTTCATATCATAAACCCTAACAGTTTCCAATATCTGAAAATTCATCATGAATCCATCGTCAAGCTCTGGGAATCAAGACAATGATAGGAAACAAAAGAGAAAGGCATCTGCTGAACCAGAAACCAAACCTAAAAGAGTTAGGATATCCTATGACCCTCTCAAAGTGTATCAACCCCTTGACGGTTCCCGTCAATCACCTCCCTCTTCAAAGACCTCCACCACCTCTTCCTCCTCATTCATCCTCTCGGAACCACCTTCTTCACCATCTGATATCTCCTCTCCTTTAACCCTTCCATCAGATATTTCTTCATCCCTCTCATACCCTTTTCCCACCAGAACACCTAATCCCTATAGTGTTGTTCTTCCCGTTTCAAGGTTCACTGTCAACCCTCCAACCCCTACCACTCAAACATATCTGGAGCTTTTACATGCTGATGTAAATGGCTGGTTGGAAATTCTAGGTGCTGCTCACCTTAATCATCTGGATGAGTATGCTACAAACAACCTCTGGAATACCTTTCGTCAGGATTTTCTGGATAAGACTACAGACACTCAGAGAAGGATTATGTCTGAAGCTCCTGGTGTTCGTGGTCTCCGGTTGGAAGTTGGTGAGAGCAGCCACCACTGTCTCATCAGGAACAGAAGCGTTCTTGAAGAGAAGATACCTGCAGATGAGTTGGAAGAAGAAAATCTCTGCAGAGATATCGTGGTGTGGAAACCCCGGCCTTCTGTGCTCTGGTTTCCTGTGCTGACTGGAGATTTTCAGTGGCTGTTCAACTGGTTCAGAATGAACCCTTCTGAAAAAGCACCTCACATGGTCTTTCCAGTAGTGGTTTATCGTGCTGAAGTTGCTGGTCCTACTCCTCCAACAAACCTAGCAGCTATTCTTCAAGCATTGGAAGATGGAACCTCTGAGCTGCCTGAACCAGAATATGCCAAGGCTCCTTCTGAGTCAGACTCAGATGAGGAAATGGGAGATGCACAAGCTGAAGATCTTCCAGAAGATCACCCTGCTGAGATTGCTGTCCCTCTGGGCAGAAACACTGGTGCTTCTTCTTCTGGTGAAACCTCAGCTCTGATGGAGACCTTGGAAACTCTTCATCAGAATCAAGCTATGCTGGCTTCTCGTTTGGACGCGCAAGAAGCAGCCAATGCTGAGTTTCGTTCCTTCATGACAAGGCAAGCTACAAGCACTGACGGGATTCATGATGTTCTGGCGCGGATTTTGCGTAGGCTAGGATCTTAGTCTTTTGGTCTTTGTAGTTTCCTTTCCTTGTTGCATCTGTTTTCCTGCATTCCTGTCTTGTAAACTTTTTGATTATCAATGAAAAAGTTTCTTTGATTTACATTCCAGTGTTTCTATCTGTCTTATGCATCTGAATCTTTTGAAATATTCTTTTTGATGTTATGACAAAAAGGGGGAGAAGATAAATGATAAATGATTTGATTAATCTATCAGTTGCTGGGTAAAGGCTCCCACACATTCACTAACAAGAACTGCAAGTTCTATATGGTTTAAGTGTTTTTGCAGGTACAAAGAAGTGAAAAGAATCTTCAAAGCAAAAAGCAAAACCATGGAAACTGAAGCAAGCTGAGTGCTGTCAAGCTTCAGAGATCAGAAGCAAGAAAGAAGAATGAATCAGAAGCACTGATAATAGAATTTGAATATCATTGTCTATCCTGTTCTGACAAAATTCTATTTGCTATGATACATATAATGTTATGGCTCTGATACATTATTTGCTCTGATACATTATTTCAGCCTATATGGCTCTGATATATATAATGTGTTAAAACATACATTTTATGTTCTAACTCGTTCATGCTGACTTTTGTCGTTTAGTTTTTGTTCTGTAACATTTCAGGATGTAGAGATGCTCTGATGATGCTCTGGTACATTCAACAATGTTCTGATACAAATCTAGCATGAAGTGATGTTGGTAGACATTCAAAGTTCTGAAGCTATCCGAGGGAAGCAGAAATCAGAAGATGTGAATGTCCTAAAAGATCCAGAAAATTCAAGCTCTGAAGCTGTCCTGAATGGAAGCAGAAGTCAGAAGCTGTGAATGTTCTGAAGATCAAAGAAATTCAAGTTCTGAAGCTGTCCACGATGGAAGCAGGAATCAGAAGCTGTGAGTGTTCTAAGGATCTAAAGAAATTCAAGTTCTGAAGCTGTCCAATGGAAGCAGAAGTCAGAAGCTATGAATTCTCTGAAGGCAGAAGCTTATATGATCGTCTCTACCGAAATAATCAGGGAAGTCTTTTATTAAAGTTCTTCGAGTATTTATTTCAGGGGGAGATTATTTATCTCAGGGGGAGATTGTTAATCTCAGGGGGAGACTTATTCATATGCTTATGCTATAGCTGTGTAATTTGTCTTTTGCCGTCTACTCTTTCTGATCGCAAATTCATATCATTTATATATGTTTTTGTCATCATCAAAAAGGGGGAGATTGTTAGAACAAGATTTGTTCTTATCAATTATCTTAGTTTTGATGATAACAATAATATGAATTTTGCTTAAGATAATATGGTACTCTAATCCAATGCAATTTCCCTTTCAGGAAATATATAAAGAGTACGCATAATTCAGCGCTCAGAAGTTGTGTCTCAAATGGTTCAGCATGCAACATCAGAACATGGTCTGGCAAGACATCAGAAGATGGTCGAAGCAGAATCAGAACATGGGTCTATGGAAGCATCAGAAGAACATGAGATCAGAAGCACTGAAGATCAGAAGATGGTATCACGCTCAGAAGCACTTCAAGGTCAGAAGATCAGAAGATGCTATGCACCAAGCTGTTTGACTCTGATGATATTCAAACGTCGTATTCACAAACATCAGATCAGAAGGAAGTATACGTGGCAGACTACGCTGACTGACAAAAGGAACGTTAAAAGCTACTAAAGGCTACGTCAGTAGACACAGCGTGAACAAGGCTCGAGGTAGTTGACAAAAGCGTATAACATTAAATGCAAAGCTGTACGGAACACGCAAAGCATTAAATGCATTCAACGGTCATCTTCTCAACGCCTATAAATATGAAGTTCTGATGAGAAGCAAGGTTAACGAATCTGAACAAAGACAATTCAAATTAACTTGCTGAAACGCTGTTCAAATCAAAACTCAGAATCTTCATCTTCATCAAAGCTCACTACATTGCTTTTGTAATATTTTAGTGAGATTAAGCTTAAACGATTAAGAGAAATATCACAGTTGTGATTATAGCTTTTAAGAAGCATTTGTAAACTCTTGAATTGATTACATTAAGTTGTAAGGAACTAGAGTGATCGTGTGATCAGTATACTCTAGGAAGTCTTAGCAGTTGGCTGAGCAGTTTGTAACTAGAGTGATCAGGTTGATCAGAATACTCTAGAGGAAGTCTTAGGAGTGAACTAAGCCTAGAGTGATCGTGTTGATCAGTAGACTCTAGAAAAGTCTTAGAGGGTATCTAAGCAGTTGTTCCTGGAGTGATCAAGTTGTGATCAGAAGACTCTGGAAGACTTAGTTGCGGACTAAGTGGAAAACCATTGTAATCCGTGCGATTAGTGGATTAAATCCTCAGTTGAGGTAAATCATCTCTGCGGGGGTGGACTGGAGTAGCTTCGTTAACAGCGAACCAGGATAAAAATAATTGTGCATTTATTTTTATCGTCCAAGATTTAAAGTTACACTTATTCAATCCCCCCCTTTCTAAGTGTTTTTCTATCCTTCAATTGGCATCAGAGCGCCGGTTCTAAGGTGCAAGCACTTAACCGTGTTTAGAAAAGATTCAGGAAGAGAAAAACGCTTCATTTAAAAGATGGTTGATGAAAGTGAAAAGTCTACACCTACACCTGCATCTACATCTGGCTCTGCTGAGCAATACAACGGTAACAATGGTTATACTAGACCGCCGGTATTTGATGGTGAAAACTTTGAATACTGGAAAGATAAACTGGAAAGTTACTTTCTGGGTCTAGATGGTGATCTATGGGATCTTCTGATGGATGGTTACAAACATCCAGTAAATGCCAGTGGCGCAAAGCTGTCAAGGCAAGAAATGAATGATGATCAAAAGAAGCTTTTCAGGAATCATCATAAATGCAGAACTGTTTTGCTGAATGCTATTTCTCATGCTGAGTATGAGAAGATATCTAACAGGGAAACAGCCTATGACATATATGAGTCCTTGAAAATGACTCATGAGGGAAATGCTCAAGTCAAGGAGACTAAAGCTCTAGCCTTAATCCAGAAGTATGAAGCCTTCAAGATGGAGGATGATGAAGACATTGAAAAGATGTTTTCGAGATTTCAAACTCTGACTGCTGGATTGAGAGTTCTTGACAAAGGATACACCAAGGCTGATCATGTAAAGAAGATCATCAGAAGCTTACCCAGAAGATGGGGTCCGATGGTGACTGCATTCAAGATTGCGAAGAATCTGAATGAAGTTTCTCTGGAAGAACTTATCAGCGCCTTGAGAAGTCATGAAATTGAGCTGGACGCAAATGAGCCTCAAAAGAAAGGTAAGTCTATTGCATTAAAATCTAATATCAAGAAATGCACTAACGCTTTTCAGGCCAAAGAAGAAGATCCTGAAGAATCAGAATCTGAAGAAGAAGATGAACTGTCCATGATT
Source organism: Vicia villosa (assembly GCF_029867415.1). Taxonomy (NCBI): domain Eukaryota; kingdom Viridiplantae; phylum Streptophyta; class Magnoliopsida; order Fabales; family Fabaceae; genus Vicia; species Vicia villosa. The sequence continues at coordinate 109,432,644 of NC_081181.1, read as the reverse complement.
TCCAGAAGGCTAAATCAACTCTGGAAGACCAAGCAAAGGAAGTTCAGAGGATTCAGAAGTTCAAGGAAATTTGAACGTGGAGAATCTTCTGATGAAAGAAGATTTGACAAGAAGAAGGTCATGTGCTATGAATGCAATGAGCCTGGACACTACAAGAATGAATGTCCAAATCTTCAGAAGGAAAGTCCCAAGAAAAAGTTTCATAAGAAGAAAGGTCTTATGGCAACCTGGGATGAGTCAGAAGATGATTCAGAAGATGAGCAGGCCAACTGTGCGCTGATGGCGACAGAAGATGACGGATCAGAATCTACATCAGAATCAGATTCTGAAGAGGTATTTTCTGAACTTACTAGAGATGAGTTAGTTTCCGGTCTAACTGAACTTCTGGAACTCAAGTCTCAGATTAGTCTCAAATACAAAAAGCTGAAAAAGCTATTTGAATTTGAAACAAAGAGGCTTGAATTGGAGAATTCTGAATTAAAAGAAAAACTTTTAAAATTATCCAATGATGTTGGATCTCCTTCTAATTCAGAAAAATTCACTCCTAGTCTAAACCATATTCTGAAAGAATATGATTTAAGTTTCAAGAAGTTCTTATCTAGAAGTATTGGCAGAAGTCAGCTAGCTTCTATGATATATGCTGTGTCTGGAAACAAAAGAGTTGGCATTGGTTATGAGGGTGAAACCCCATACAAACTTGAACCTGTTGATGAGATGAAAATCACATACAAGCCATTGTATGATCAGTTCAAGTATGGCCACTCACATGATATTAGGCACACTTCACATGCACAAAGTTTTCACATTACACACACCAAGAAGCATGTGACACAACCTAGGAAATATCATGAAACTCACATTAAGAATTATCATGCTGTTTCTCCTATTGCTTACAATGTTAAATCCAAGTTCAATCAGAACTTGAGAAAATCTAACAAGAAAGGACCCAAGAAAATGTGGGTACCTAAGGATAAGATTATTCCTATTGCAGATATCCTTGACTGCAAAAAGGACAAGGCACAACATGTCATGGTACCTGGACTCTGGATGCTCGCGACACATGACAGGAAGAAGGTCTATGTTCCAAGACCTGGTGCTTAAGTCTGGAGGAGAAGTCAAGTTTGGAGGAGATCAGAAGGGCAAGATAATTGGCTCTGGAACTATAAAATCTGGTAACTCTCCTTCCATCTCTAATGTACTTCTTGTAGAAGGATTAACACATAACCTCTTATCTATCAGTCAATTGAGTGACAATGGTTATGATATAATCTTTAATCAAGAGTCCTGCAAGGCTGTAAATCAGAAGGATGGCTCAATCCTATTTACAGGCAAGAGGAAGAACAACATTTATAAGACAGATCTGCAAGATCTTATGAGTCAGAAGGTGACTTGTCTTATGTCTGTTTCTGAAGAGCAGTGGGTCTGGCACAGAAGATTAGGTCATGCTAGTTTGAGAAAGATTTCTCAGATTAACAAACTGAATCTGGTCAGAGGACTCCCTAATCTGAAATTCAAATCAGATGCTCTTTGTGAAGCATGTCAGAAGGGCAAGTTCTCCAAACCTGCATTCAAGTCTAAGAATGTTGTTTCTACCTCAAGGCCATTAGAACTCTTGCACATTGATCTGTTTGGCCCAGTCAAAACAGCATCTGTCAGAGGAAAGAAATATGGATTAGTCATCGTAGATGATTATAGTCGCTGGACATGGGTAAAATTCTTGAAACACAAGGATGAGACTCATTCAGTGTTCTTTGATTTCTGCATTCAGATTCAATCTGAAAAAGAGTGTAAAATCATAAAGGTCAGAAGTGATCATGGTGGTGAATTTGAGAACAAATCCTTTGAAGAATTCTTCAAAGAAAATGGTATTGCCCATGATTTCTCTTGTCCTAGAACTCCACAACAAAATGGAGTTGTAGAGCGAAAGAATAGGACTCTGCAAGAAATGGCCAGAACCATGATCAATGAAACCAATATGGCTAAGCATTTCTGGGCAGAAGCAATAAACACTGCATGCTATATTCAGAATAGAATCTCTATCAGACCTATTCTAAATAAGACTCCCTATGAATTGTGGAAGAATAGAAAGCCCAACATTTCATATTTCCATCCTTTTGGATGTGTATGCTTTATTCTGAACACTAAAGATCATCTTGGTAAGTTTGATTCCAAAGCACAAAAATGTTTCCTTCTTGGATATTCTGAACGCTCAAAAGGCTACAGAGTATACAATACTGAAACATTGGTTGTAGAAGAATCAATCAATATCAGGTTTGATGATAAGCTTGGTTCTGAAAAACCAAAGCAGGTTGATAATTTTGCAGGTTATGATATTGACATATCAGAAGTTGTTGAGCCAAGAAGCAACGCATCAGAAGCAGAGCTTCTCAGAAGCAAAGAATCTGAAGATCAAGTATCAGCTTCTCTGGAGGATCTAAGCATATCTGAAGAACCATCTGTCAAAAGATCATCCAGACTCATCTCTGGTCATTCAGAAGATGTCATTCTTGGAAAGAAGGATGATCCAATCAGAACAAGAGCATTCCTTAAGAACAATGCAGACTGTCAATTAGGTCTTGTATCTTTGATCGAGCCAACTTCTGTTGATCATGCTCTAGAAGATCCAGACTGGATAATTGCTATGCAAGAAGAATTGAATCAGTTTACAAGGAATGATGTTTGGGATCTTGTTCCTAGACCAGATGGATTCAATATAATCGGCACAAATTGGGTCTTCAGAAACAAGCTCAGAATGAGAAGATGAGAAATTCTTACGTATAAGTATCCTTTGATATGAAATTTTTTAAGAAGTTCTGATAGAAATCAATTAGAAATTGTGATTCAGTTATCACTAACGTTTCAGTGTCTAAGTTGATTCAGAATCTCTCTAAAAGCAAAACAGCTGTAACTGGCTATCCAGATGGTAAACACGTGTTCACTATTCCTGGACAAGCGTGCGTGCAGTTGAGGGGACGTCTACTTAGGTAACTGTGCAAATCACGTCTTTTGTCATTATTATCTCTCCTCATGTCACGTAACATTAAATGCTTTTCATCATTTACTCTCTTTCAGTTTTTTTTATATACTCTTCAAACGTTTCTTTTCCCTCTCATATTTCTCTCTCTCTGCATTCGGTTTCTTCTTCATCTCTCTCTTTTCATATCATAAACCCTAACAGTTTCCAATATCTGAAAATTCATCATGAATCCATCGTCAAGCTCTGGGAATCAAGACAATGATAGGAAACAAAAGAGAAAGGCATCTGCTGAACCAGAAACCAAACCTAAAAGAGTTAGGATATCCTATGACCCTCTCAAAGTGTATCAACCCCTTGACGGTTCCCGTCAATCACCTCCCTCTTCAAAGACCTCCACCACCTCTTCCTCCTCATTCATCCTCTCGGAACCACCTTCTTCACCATCTGATATCTCCTCTCCTTTAACCCTTCCATCAGATATTTCTTCATCCCTCTCATACCCTTTTCCCACCAGAACACCTAATCCCTATAGTGTTGTTCTTCCCGTTTCAAGGTTCACTGTCAACCCTCCAACCCCTACCACTCAAACATATCTGGAGCTTTTACATGCTGATGTAAATGGCTGGTTGGAAATTCTAGGTGCTGCTCACCTTAATCATCTGGATGAGTATGCTACAAACAACCTCTGGAATACCTTTCGTCAGGATTTTCTGGATAAGACTACAGACACTCAGAGAAGGATTATGTCTGAAGCTCCTGGTGTTCGTGGTCTCCGGTTGGAAGTTGGTGAGAGCAGCCACCACTGTCTCATCAGGAACAGAAGCGTTCTTGAAGAGAAGATACCTGCAGATGAGTTGGAAGAAGAAAATCTCTGCAGAGATATCGTGGTGTGGAAACCCCGGCCTTCTGTGCTCTGGTTTCCTGTGCTGACTGGAGATTTTCAGTGGCTGTTCAACTGGTTCAGAATGAACCCTTCTGAAAAAGCACCTCACATGGTCTTTCCAGTAGTGGTTTATCGTGCTGAAGTTGCTGGTCCTACTCCTCCAACAAACCTAGCAGCTATTCTTCAAGCATTGGAAGATGGAACCTCTGAGCTGCCTGAACCAGAATATGCCAAGGCTCCTTCTGAGTCAGACTCAGATGAGGAAATGGGAGATGCACAAGCTGAAGATCTTCCAGAAGATCACCCTGCTGAGATTGCTGTCCCTCTGGGCAGAAACACTGGTGCTTCTTCTTCTGGTGAAACCTCAGCTCTGATGGAGACCTTGGAAACTCTTCATCAGAATCAAGCTATGCTGGCTTCTCGTTTGGACGCGCAAGAAGCAGCCAATGCTGAGTTTCGTTCCTTCATGACAAGGCAAGCTACAAGCACTGACGGGATTCATGATGTTCTGGCGCGGATTTTGCGTAGGCTAGGATCTTAGTCTTTTGGTCTTTGTTGTTTCCTTTCCTTGTTGCATCTGTTTTCCTGCATTCCTGTCTTGTAAACTTTTTGATTATCAATGAAAAAGTTTCTTTGATTTACATTCCAGTGTTTCTATCTGTCTTATGCATCTGAATCTTTTGAAATATTCTTTTTGATGTTATGACAAAAAGGGGGAGAAGATAAATGATAAATGATTTGATTAATCTATCAGTTGCTGGGTAAAGGCTCCCACACATTCACTAACAAGAACTGCAAGTTCTATATGGTTTAAGTGTTTTTGCAGGTACAAAGAAGTGAAAAGAATCTTCAAAGCAAAAAGCAAAACCATGGAAACTGAAGCAAGCTGAGTGCTGTCAAGCTTCAGAGATCAGAAGCAAGAAAGAAGAATGAATCAGAAGCACTGATAATAGAATTTGAATATCATTGTCTATCCTGTTCTGACAAAATTCTATTTGCTATGATACATATAATGTTATGGCTCTGATACATTATTTGCTCTGATACATTATTTCAGCCTATATGGCTCTGATATATATAATGTGTTAAAACATACATTTTATGTTCTAACTCGTTCATGCTGACTTTTGTCGTTTAGTTTTTGTTCTGTAACATTTCAGGATGTAGAGATGCTCTGATGATGCTCTGGTACATTCAACAATGTTCTGATACAAATCTAGCATGAAGTGATGTTGGTAGACATTCAAAGTTCTGAAGCTATCCGAGGGAAGCAGAAATCAGAAGATGTGAATGTCCTAAAAGATCCAGAAAATTCAAGCTCTGAAGCTGTCCTGAATGGAAGCAGAAGTCAGAAGCTGTGAATGTTCTGAAGATCAAAGAAATTCAAGTTCTGAAGCTGTCCACGATGGAAGCAGGAATCAGAAGCTGTGAGTGTTCTAAGGATCTAAAGAAATTCAAGTTCTGAAGCTGTCCAATGGAAGCAGAAGTCAGAAGCTATGAATTCTCTGAAGGCAGAAGCTTATATGATCGTCTCTACCGAAATAATCAGGGAAGTCTTTTATTAAAGTTCTTCGAGTATTTATTTCAGGGGGAGATTATTTATCTCAGGGGGAGATTGTTAATCTCAGGGGGAGACTTATTCATATGCTTATGCTATAGCTGTGTAATTTGTCTTTTGCCGTCTACTCTTTCTGATCGCAAATTCATATCATTTATATATGTTTTTGTCATCATCAAAAAGGGGGAGATTGTTAGAACAAGATTTGTTCTTATCAATTATCTTAGTTTTGATGATAACAATAATATGAATTTTGCTTAAGATAATATGGTACTCTAATCCAATGCAATTTCCCTTTCAGGAAATATATAAAGAGTACGCATAATTCAGCGCTCAGAAGTTGTGTCTCAAATGGTTCAGCATGCAACATCAGAACATGGTCTGGCAAGACATCAGAAGATGGTCGAAGCAGAATCAGAACATGGGTCTATGGAAGCATCAGAAGAACATGAGATCAGAAGCACTGAAGATCAGAAGATGGTATCACGCTCAGAAGCACTTCAAGGTCAGAAGATCAGAAGATGCTATGCACCAAGCTGTTTGACTCTGATGATATTCAAACGTCGTATTCACAAACATCAGATCAGAAGGAAGTATACGTGGCAGACTACGCTGACTGACAAAAGGAACGTTAAAAGCTACTAAAGGCTACGTCAGTAGACACAGCGTGAACAAGGCTCGAGGTAGTTGACAAAAGCGTATAACATTAAATGCAAAGCTGTACGGAACACGCAAAGCATTAAATGCATTCAACGGTCATCTTCTCAACGCCTATAAATATGAAGTTCTGATGAGAAGCAAGGTTAACGAATCTGAACAAAGACAATTCAAATTAACTTGCTGAAACGCTGTTCAAATCAAAACTCAGAATCTTCATCTTCATCAAAGCTCACTACATTGCTTTTGTAATATTTTAGTGAGATTAAGCTTAAACGATTAAGAGAAATATCACAGTTGTGATTATAGCTTTTAAGAAGCATTTGTAAACTCTTGAATTGATTACATTAAGTTGTAAGGAACTAGAGTGATCGTGTGATCAGTATACTCTAGGAAGTCTTAGCAGTTGGCTGAGCAGTTTGTAACTAGAGTGATCAGGTTGATCAGAATACTCTAGAGGAAGTCTTAGGAGTGAACTAAGCCTAGAGTGATCGTGTTGATCAGTAGACTCTAGAAAAGTCTTAGAGGGTATCTAAGCAGTTGTTCCTGGAGTGATCAAGTTGTGATCAGAAGACTCTGGAAGACTTAGTTGCGGACTAAGTGGAAAACCATTGTAATCCGTGCGATTAGTGGATTAAATCCTCAGTTGAGGTAAATCATCTCTGCGGGGGTGGACTGGAGTAGCTTCGTTAACAGCGAACCAGGATAAAAATAATTGTGCATTTATTTTTATCGTCCAAGATTTAAAGTTACACTTATTCAATCCCCCCCTTTCTAAGTGTTTTTCTATCCTTCATTGGTTGCTACTAGACTCTCCAGCTTCTCTTGGTCTGTATTATCTTTGAGCCTTTTTCATTCTCTGGTGCCTTCTCCACTGGGATCTGGACATAGGATTTTTTTCCTTTGTAATTCTCCAACCGATACATCTCTCGATTTGAGTTTTGAAATTGCTTCCTATATGCCATTGCAGTCCTTCCTCCTTGGTCCCAACTTCGCCATTTGTAGATTCTTGCACCAACTTGCACCCATCTGTCCATAGGTACATCTGCAGGGACTTTGAATGTTACCCTTCGAGCCCTAGGATGTGGGCTGTCAGGTCTCTTCGTTGGGGTCCATATGTCGAAACCATACAGGTTAGGTCGTAATCCCTGAGTTTCTCGACCCATGTAGCAGTACACCCTCTCGAATGATCGTGCCAGCATTTCATCATAAACTGCCCCACATCTGGGACACAGTGCAACTTCAGTGTTTTCCCTATGACATCTGACCAAAAATCCCACTAAGATTTCTTCCATCCTTGGGTACACTTGTAGCAAAGGGTTTGGTTCTCTCCCGGGGTGTTCCCATCTTTCGCGTCGAGCCCTTTCAAAGTTGGCTTCGATCCTTCGATTCAGCATGATCGAACACCTTGGACACATCCATTGTTTTCCGCCATTCCTTTCATGTTTCCAATTCGCCAAATTCAGACACTGGTCGTCTGGCACTAACCATGTTAACAACTGCTGGAGGGGCTTCAGAAATCTGGATTTGCTGAAGTTTTACCCTGAGGTCTTCAGTGGCCTCACTGGTTTTCCCTCTCGAAACTTCAGGTCTCTCTGTCTTGGAGGATTCTTCAACATCAGTATTGAAGACCGCATCGTCATTTAGGCTTTCAGTAGCCTGCTTTTTGGTTAACATTGTCTCAGCTTTCGCAATGTCTACCTCAGATACCTCTACCATGTTGACATCCAGTGGTTCACACAGGCTAGCGTCAGCAATGTTCAAAGGATTTGTGTCAACCTTCATGTGACTCTTAGTCTTGTCAGCAAACTTCAAACGTCCATCCTTGATAGCATTTTGAATTAGATCCCTGAAAAGAAAACATTGTGAGGTTTTATGGCCCCAAAAACCATGGTATTTACAAAAACCTCTTTTCTTCCGTTGTTCTAACGGAGGAATTTTGGAATTTGGAGGCAGTATCATTTGGCCATCCTTTACCAATAAATCAAATATTTCGTCACACTTAGTGACATCAAACGTATAAGTTTTCTTGGGAAATCTATCACTTTTATCATTATCTACTGGATTCCTTCCATTAGAAGGGGTAAGTAGTTTGCAAGCATAGGGTGGCGCTTCCTTTAACTCGGCGAGATCTATTTCGACCTCTTCCATGTCGCATGAGTCTTCGAAGGGTTCGCCACCAACTTCGTCTGCTTCGACGTACGCTACTCTTTCCTTTTTATATCCCTTGTTTGCCCTAGCTTTTTCTGCTTTTAAACGTTCGACTTGTCGAACCCTATCTGCCAACTGGGCCATATCCCTAAGGTACTGAGTATCTAGCTTCTTTCTTATTGAATAATCTAGACCACCGGCAGCCATTTCGACCAATTCATGCTCTGGGACTGTTGTGAAACACCTTGATTTTAATAGTCGGAACCTATTCAGGTAATCATCAATTGGTTCTGTAAACTTCCTCTTAATGCTGGCCAATTCTTTCAGACTTATCTTGGTTTGGCCCATGTAGAACTGTTCGTGGAACAACCTTTCTAAGTGTGCCCAAGCATCTATCGAATTTGGTGGTAAAGTAGTGAACCAAATAAAAGCATTCTTTGTTAGCGAACTAGGGAAATATTTGATCCTTAAATCTTCGTTCCCTGCTAAGTCTCCTGCTTCTGTCAGGTATCTGGCAATATGTTCCACAGTTGACTCGCTAGTTTCGCCTGAAAACTTTGTGAACTTGGGTACTTTAGTGCCTCTAGGCAACTCTGTCTGCATGACATAATCTGATATGGGGGATGTATAATTTGGACGTCGAAGTCCAGTACTAAGGCCATTATTGGCCATAACCCTTTCTATCATGGCAGTTAAGTTATTTTCCGTAGCCAGATTTTCTCTTCTGACTCTCTGAACGATTTCATCTGAGTGTTCGTTCCTACCCACTATCCTTAATCTGGGTCTTACTTCCTCCATCTCCTGTTGAACGGGAACAACTCTTTGATTCGAAGCCTCCAAATCTATTACTTGGTTCCCTTCGATTGCCGCTGTTCTTTGTGGGGCAACTACATTATTAGTGGTTGTCCTAGACGGAGGGACCACATCTTGAATACGTTCCAGAATGGGTCCTTCTTCTCGATACAAGGGCTGCTTGTCCTTTCGTTTAGGGTATGGAACTCCCATGAAATCTGCCATTCGATTCATCTGAGATGATATCTTTTGGAAAATCTCCACATTCTCTCGATTCGTACTGGTGATATTTGTTGCTAGTGGATTCAAAATTGAAGCCAGTTCCTTGGCCAGGACCCCTAACATATCATGGTTGCTTGCATCCATTTCTTGTCGGAATGCTGCTTGATTACTTGTGGTGAAATTGGGTATTTGGGCAGAGAAGCCAGTATTTTGTGCACTTCGACCCATTGAACCAACATTTGGCGAAAACGTCGCATTGTTAGTTGTAGTATATGTAGGTCCTGCCCCTCGTACGCCTGTTCCATATGGATATGGCATTCCGTATGGGTAGTTTGGCGTCCATTCGAACGCAGAGTTCAACCCTGGGTTGAATAAGTTATTTGCAGCATTTGTCGAGAAAAGTGGTATCTCGTTTGCGCTTGTGGATGCAGGTGCGGTAGTCGACACTGAAACTGGAATAGTCCCTGATGGTTCTGTATTATTCCCAGGTATAGCCTGGGAACTATCCGTGGGTCTCGATCCATTTGGACCTGGTGTATCCCGCGCTCCTTGAGTTGAAGTCGAAACGTGCGCAGAATTTGCCGCTCTTGATCCTGAGCCTTGTGGGGGATCTTGATCTCCCCCTGCATTGGTCGTGACGACCATTTTCCTGTTGTACCTTCGTTTGGGAATCGGTTGTGCACTGTTTGTTAATTTACCATTCCTAAGGTTCATACAAGGTCTTGATATTGTCTAGACAAAATAAAACAATTGATTAAAAACAATCTGCTTGACACAGTCCCACTGGGCGTGCCAATTTGTTTACGGTGATTTCCGGTAAACAACCGCTAGTCTTCCAAACTATAATAAATATGATTTGTTTACTCGCAGGATCGACTAGATTGATCTTAGGACATAGTCAAAAAGATTGTTATTTATGATGATTCGAACCATGTTTATGATTTTGCCTTGAAAATAAGAATTACTCAATCGAAACGATAAAGGTTAGTAGTCACTTGGTCATACACGTAAATATAACTCCAGCGAAAGGTAAGTCAAGATAAAATATTGGACAAAAACTGTAAAAGTGCAAGAATCTTAAAGTGCAGAAATGTTAAATACTTCAAAGATAAATAGCATGAAAATAAAGAGTGCAGGAATGTAAACGGCAAGAAGTAAACGAAATGCAATAATATCGAAAGATACTTGAAAATAAAGGAAAATACACATGTATTAAAATGGTGGTGGTGTCATACATACATTTCTCAGCGAACTCTTTCTCTTAACACTTGATACTTGAGTAATATGTGAGTGATTTGTACAAAATGAACACCCCGAATCCTAACATTAGAACCCTTATTTATACTAGTTTCGACCTTAACGGTCCTACGCTAATCTAATGCCACGTTTCTTATGAGAATCCTCGGAAAGCCATCTTTCTCTGGACAGTTATGAAAACTTCTTCGAATTTCAAATCCTCCCGCCTGAATCCTCCTTCGACGCGTGGCAATATAACTTAACATTAAAGTACCACGGAAATACACTAAGCATCAGTACTTAACATATTTCGTAAAATTTGTCTAAGTCTCGAAGATATACACTCCTACTAGTTTCAGCATTCACTATCTTCGTTATGACTTGAAATTCTTCATTCTCGAAACATGGCCATCAGGAGCCATTTTATCTTCAAAGATGGTCATCAATAACTACCTCCTTCAAATTTCAGACCTTCGAAGGACATTTCTTCCTAAACGAAATCTTCAGCTAACAAGACTATAGTTACCCCTGTGGCCGCTTCGAAGCAGACCCCTGCAGTGCTTACTCCTACAGAACTGGAGCGACTCAAGAATACTGATCCTGTAAGCTTCCTCAAGGCCATGATGAATGCCGAGAGTGTTTCGCCCATCAAGCTTGAACCTTCTTCGAATGTCTTGGCGGAAAGTAATAAGGAGAGTGATATTCCAAACCTCATTCGTCATATAAAGAAAACGTTCTTTGAAGCCAACCTTATCGAAGTTCTACGTAAGGATTCCACCAGCTGTTTTGGTTTGAACAATCTTTTGAAGAAAGTGGATTTACTCTTGGTGTCAGAGGAAGTCTCGCAAGTGATTGTCTCGCTGAATTCTCTGGTCAATCAGCTTCAAGCTGACATTCTTTGAAAGCGAGATATTGACAAACAACTCAAGGCAAAAATAACTTCTTATAGTTCTTTGTGGAAAGCTGCTGGTGATGCAACTAAAAAGGCTGATGTCCTTGAGCTTGAGCGTGCGAATCGCCAAAAGGACTACGAAACTTGTGAAGCGGACATCAAATCCTGGGAACAAGAAATTAAACTCCTCGAAGAGAAGATAAAAACTGCCAAGTCTCGCCAAGAGGAAATCAGACAATCTCAGCAGAATGAGTTGAATGAAGTGGCACGGTCAGGGATTCGACATCTCGAGACAACAAAAAATTTAGTATTAGAAATAGAAGAACTGCAAAAACAACAAGCACTAATCGAACGCCGTCTGTCATTGTGGACATCCCAATATTCCAAGATAAAGGATAATCTCCCTAAGGACTTTAATTAATTGTGCTAACCCTTGTAATATTTTTGCGTTTCGTATTTTGTTTCACTTTTGTAATCAAACTAGCCAAGGAATGTATGCACAATTTACCTTTCAATTATCCATATATCATATTCTGCAAATATCACAAAAATAACATTTTAACAACTCTTAAATTGCTAAAATTTATTTTCCCACTACCATAATGACCTCGATAGTGTATCCACGTGACATGATTATTCTTCACAGTCTCTTAAGCTTAGACTTGACGTTTCTACTCCACTAGCCGCAACCATCATTAAATGATGTCATCACTTTTTCAAAATGTCTACTTAAGACGTACGTGTATCAGTTTCTAAAATGATTACTGTTATACCCCAAAATTTGCCCGCATTATTTTTCAAGAAAACTCCAATCTGAAAATTAAAAGTCTCATATAATCATGGATTTTTATTTCAACAAAGATCCTGATATATGAAATACATAGTTTTTAGAATTTTTCTTATACAGTAATTTGGCTTGCAGTTGAATTTATTCTTACGCAAACGCCAAATGCTGTTTATTACTTCACACATGCTATTTATTTATTTACAGATAAATAGTACTGACACAATTGGTACAGAGTTAAATCTTTTTGCAGGCGCAGAATCAGGAAACTCAGACTGTACTGGTAACAAGTAGATTATTATTATCTTTTGTTTCCCACTAATTTTTGTACTATATTCCATTATTTTCAAAAATCTTTTCAAATCTCTTTTTCAAAAAATCAAATCCTAACTTTATTCTCCACATCTCTCTTTTTCCCAACACTATCATACACTTTCTTTCAAATCTTACTTCCACTCAAATTTTCCTTTTGTACGGAATCACATCATTCCCCAACGTCTCTAACCTTCTTTCCATTCTATAAATACCTCCCATTTTCTTCCATAAAATCTCACATCAAATTCTAATTCATCTCTCAAATTTCCACTTCATAATCCATCCTTTCTTCTTCCCCGACAAAATGGCGAAGCGGTGGGAAACGTGTTTTCTTATGGTCATCACCATTGCTACGGTGATCATGTCTTTCTTCTGTCTACATAGCCCGGAACACTGTGGAACTGGGATGCTTATGCTCCCAATCATCTACATGTTACTATTTGTAGCATGGGTTATCAATCGTCATTTTTAAGATTTGCCGTATTTCTTAAATATACCGTTTATTCGTCGTACTGTTCAATATAGTATGTAATATTTGTACTGTCAGTATTAAATATTGTACTATTTGTCATAATATTGCTTAATTACTCAGATAATATTTTATGTGTTTTCTACCAGTCAAATATGCATTTTTCTGTGCATTAAATGATTTTCAGGGTTATTATCGGTAATTTTGCCCGCACACATTAAATATTAGTTATTTATTATGTCTGTGTTTTTTAACAAGTCATGTAAATAAACTTTCATTTTTCACATAAAACAAAAGCAAAAACAACAAAAAAAAGAAAATTAACTTTGACTGTTGATTTTTCACTCTAACTGCTACATCAATACCTGGACAGTCAGTTGACAGCCAAACTGCTGGCAGTACAATTCTCAGTGTTTTGTACCATCAATCAAATCAATCTTTCACAACTCCTTGAGTTTGATCCATCGGGATGCCCTAATTTTTGCCTAAGTCGTTCTTTTGTTCTCATGGAATTTTCCATTTTGACTTAGCGGGCGTTTTTTTTCTTTTGAAGGCTCCTTTTGAGATTTGATCCTGGGATATGGAATGTTGTGACTGCCATGTTGACTTTGATTTGTAAGCTTCGACTTTGATACATCCTCGATCTTGAATGATGTATTGAGGAATAAGATTGTTGTGAATGTCATCTCCATTACTTCCTCATTCTTGGATGAACATGAGGAAGAAGATGTGCTTGAACCTTTGCTCTGCTCCTTGCTTGAATCCCTGCTTGGATTGACTGATTCTCTTGACAACCAAAATACACCATTGAATTAATTGAAATCTACCCTGCCCCTGGTTAAAATCAAGGTTTTTTTTAAAAGTAAAAACAAACTCCAACTGTTGGCTCGAGGGGGTAACGAGGGATTAACGTCCTTATATCTCCACTGTTTGGGAATTGAAACAATGCCTGTACATCCTCGGCTCGGTCTTACCTTGAAAGCATATGTTTAGCTGGACTTAGTTATTTGTATTCGTCATTCTCCCTCAAGTTTGTTAATAACCCTAAATTTGAAATTGAAATTCGTAGTAGTGAGCGAATGAATTGACTCCAAAACCTGCATGGTCATCCCATTAGAATTGCTAAATCCGAAGGTACAACTTCTATCCTGAGTAACACTTAGCGATCGTAAGGGTTGAAATTGTGAGCATGGTAAACACCTATTGATCCTAGGGATAATCTCCTTTGTAGATCCACTGACCTTGTTTCACTCCTTAGATTCTTAAACTTGTAGAAGTGAGGGCAACCTCGAATTTTCTTTGGACATGTCAAACCTGGCGGGAATAAATCGTTAGCGGTGGGTTTTCGTCGTATCGGAACTTCATGAGTTTCCTTTGACTGAACCTCTTTTGCTTTTCCTAAGGATAGTATCACCTATGACCCTTTTTTCTTGGTGTGGGGCTGACATATGTTGAATTCCCTCCATCGTAGTTATGCCTTTTTGTTCAGGATATTGCCCCAGTTGGACTAATCCTTGCCCTCAGGTTATCGTAGAGCGTCCTCGAAAGTTTGATATGTTCTAAGATGAACCCCTTTATAACTAGATACATCTTGAGTGTATCTATGAGGGAACTCTTTGTTGAACTAATCCTTGCTCGATGACAACCTTCATTGTATTCATAATCCTGTTATGACAAGGCATGGACATGCGGCTGGCATGGCGAAAGACATCCTCCTTTTTTTAGCAAGACCAAGATCTTTAATTCTCCTTTCTCCATAGTTTTTTTTTATCCTTTGATTTTTTGGCGAGTTTCGGGAAACCGGCTAGCATGGTTGGTATGGATGCGGGCGAAGATAGAAATGCAAATGTGAATGTATGAATGCGTGAAAATGCCAATGCACGCGTAAGCGAGAGACTCCTTGTATTGTAACTCCGTGTATGCAGACGTGTAACATATGATCCTAGGGATGGCCTTAGAGGCGACATTAGACCCTCTTGGAATCTTTACAGGGTAAATGTTATGACACGCTAAGGGAAATCCCTTGGATTCGAGAGTATGCAGAAGATAGAGGCTAGTGACTGTTCAAGACAGTCACTCAATCTCATGGCCATCGAGAGGCCAATCAACGTGTACCACTGAATTTGTCCCTCGTGGGAAGGTTCTCTATGCGGAACACAACCTATCTAAGGACGATATGGACGAAGAGCAATCCCTACAGGCTAGGGATGTGAGGTGTAAATGGAGATCCAAACCCTACAAGTTAGAGGGTGCGCGGGACTGAGCATTGAGTGACCGTTCAGGACGGTCACTAGATTTCATGGCCATCGAGAGGCCAATCAAACGCATGCTAATGAAGTTGTCCTTCGGGGAAGGACGCGTCGTCGTGAAAACACACGAGCGTGAAAGAAAATCCCTATAGGCTAGGGAGTGCGTAGGTGTAGGCACGAGGTGACCGTTCCAGACAGTCACTAGATCGCATGGTCATCGAGAGGCCAATTGACGTGCGTTAATGGAAATGTCCTTCGTGGGAAGGACGCGTAGTTGTAAGAATACAAGGATATAAAAATAAAATCCCCACAGGCTAGGGGATGCATAGATGGTGATGTCTTCCGTGGGAAAGACATGGTCTTTTAGAAATTAGAGTCCCTACAGGCGAGGGACCACGTAGGGATACCTGCAAAATTGAAGCGCATACATTCGTGGCATATAAATCGCAAATATATATCAAGCACAAAAGCACAAAAGTCCTAGGTTCATAGGTTCGACGTAGCGGCTCTTGGGAGCCAACCTTTTTATAGGGTGTTCTAGAAGGTCTCATGGGGTCGTTCGTAGCCTCCGAGACTTTTTGTCTCTTCGGATTTTAGAACAACTCATTTTATCCATGAGGTTCGAATTTTTGGGGTAGGTTCTCGGAGAGATCAGCCAAGTATCCAGTCCTGCCCTCAACAAAGTCAAGCCTCGTTTTGGACATTTCCGAATACTCAACCCACTCCGAGTGGAGTTATCAATGAGACTCGTAGGAGATTCATACTCCCCTATTGATCTCAAAGTTAACTCCCACACTTAGGTTTAACAACAATTTATATTATCCAGAAGATGCAATAAGAATAGCAAATATTCACATAAAAAGAAATATTTAACTGAATTGCTATAAATAAATAAACCTTAAAATAAGTAAATATATAAATAAATAAATTTAAATATTTAAACTAACCTTGAAATCCAGCCGCTTATAATTTCAAAAAAATATAGCGAAACAGCAATTAAATAAATATTTAAATTACTGTAAAAACGTTGCGGTAATTTAAGGTTGTGAATAAATAAATAAAATTAAATTTAAATAAAAAACTAACCTCACAATTCAGCTGCTTACAGTTTAGAGAATGCATTAAAGCAGCAATTATTTAAATAAATATATATTTATTTAACTAACGTAAATAGTTGGAAAAAATAAATTAAAATTCAAATATTTACAAAAATAAATAAACCCTAAAATGGCTAATTAGCCAAGCCCTAAAGAGAATTCGCCAAAAAAACCTAAATAGTTCGCCACAAACCTAAACCCTACCAAAACCTATAGGAGTATAGTAATTCACCATTAAGTGTGTCCCCAGCAGAGTCGCCAGCTGTAGCAACCTGCCTAAAAATTTCAGCTTTCGAGTCGCCACCTATTCTGAAGGGCGAATAGGAAACCCTACGCAGTTTAGAGATCGGGGTAAGATACTATATTCAGGTCGAGGGAAGGTGTTAGGCACCCTCAACCCTTTCCTATGGCTTTGAATCTAAGGTAAAGGTTTATGGCTAAAATAATAGGGTTTAATAGCTAAGGAAATGAATAGGGAGAAAATTGAGATTTTAGGGAGGGGGACTCGCCTTGTTGCCAAGTGCCTACGTACCTCCTTAGGGAGGATCAGAGTCAACGTAGTTCGGGGACAGGGTTGTACGCCTTAGAATTTGATTTGAATGTATTTGAAGTTGTATTGAACGAGGAGGAAAATCCGTATTTTGAAATTGAAGTTTGAAAGATGTTTGGAAAGTATTTTGAAGTTTGGGCGTACAACCCTGGTTTTAGTTTGTTACCATTAATCGCGATGATCAATAGGTTTGATCACCATAATTAACAGATTAATACAAGCATTGCTAATTATTCTAATCGATTGGTTCGATTATCACCGTTAGCAAATTGGTGTGTTTTAATAATTAATTATTGATTTTATCGTTATCCCTCATAATCGATAGATTCGATTACAAATAATAACGAATTAGGAATGAGGAAATTGAATAGTTAATCATCGCAACCCATGAGGATGGTTGAAACCATTTAACTAAATAGAGTTTATTTGAATTATATTATTTTAATTTATAGGATTTGATTAATCAAATTAATCAATTATTAATCATCGCGACCAATAAATTTAGTCGAAACCAATAATAATTTAAATCCTAATGTTTGGCCAAGGGCCAATGGGATTGAGCGAACCCTAATGGATGAATAAACCTTTTTAGGGTTTTTATGATTATTTAATTAAATCAATTAAAACTATTAAATGGAATTAATCGAGGAAATAATCGGGATCATCCAAATGTTAACTATAGTCTAATCCTAATTATATTATTAATTCTAATCAAATAAATTAATTAACTTAAATAACATTATTTAATATTTAATCTAAATGATTAGACAAAATAAAGAAATATAAAGAAAACCTGGTTTTTATTGTGTGTGGGCAGGCTGGGAGCCTATAGTATGCAT
Organism: Vicia villosa; assembly: GCF_029867415.1. Classification (NCBI taxonomy): domain Eukaryota; kingdom Viridiplantae; phylum Streptophyta; class Magnoliopsida; order Fabales; family Fabaceae; genus Vicia; species Vicia villosa. Next base: position 109,414,973 of record NC_081181.1, on the reverse strand, counting down.
CTCTCCTTTCAAATGCGTTGGATCTGAGCTAAGGGAGATCCTATGGCCTGGATGTGAGGCACAACCGTGTTCCTTCGCGCGGGAGATCCATGGAATCTGCAAAGAAATATTTTGGAAAAAATAGTGCAAAACCTGGGTATCGAACCCAGGTTATCCCGTTCACCAACAAAAGCACCTAGCCACACGCGCTGCATCAGCCTTATGTTAAATTGAAAGCCACAAACCATGATATATACAAAAACGAAAAAGACATTTGAAATTAAAAGAACAACGCGCCCAGGGTACTCTTCTTCTTCTTCGTGAGATAAAAAACAGAACCTATGGCAACGCTTTGTGTGTGTGGCCGTGAACCCCCAAGAATCAAACTCTACCACCGCGCATGATAAATCAAAAGGAAGACCATGGTTTAACCCGAAATCGTCCCCTGAGTGCGATGGCACCATTAACTCGGTCCAATTTTGTCCCTATACAAAACCCCTAATTTTGAAGCTCCGAACCCTAGCAATGGTGTCTCCCTTAACCTGCAACGAAACTCAAATCAAATGGCACAGGTAGCTTGAAAACAAGATTCTGATCATAACCATGTATCCCAATGTTATTTATGATGCGTGTATATACGTATTCGGATTCAAAACAATTGCAACCAAATGTGACATATGAGTATACGTTTCTGTGTGTTTTGATTGAAGATACAGATTGGTTTGTATTCAAAAAAACGACCAGGAATCGATTTGAATGTTTTGTTTGGCTTGAATCAAGCTGCAACCTTGTCTCCCTCTTCCTTCTAACTCACGGTTTTTTTTCACCCTTCAGAGCAGCGTTTTTTCTTTTTGCGGCCCCCCTCTCCTTACAGCATCCTCTCTCTTTTTTATATTCCTCTATTTTAGTTAGTTTTTTTGTTTTCTTAACCTAATGGGCCTACCAAGACTAAACCTATTAATCCTAGAGATAATCCTATAATAATAATTAGTAATAATAATATTTACTAATAATACTAACTAATGTTAATTACTAATAATGATAATAATAATAATATAAACTAATGATAATTAATAAAACCTAAAAATAAAAACCTAATAAAAATAATAATAATATTAATAAAAGCTAATTAAAAAATCCTAATATTAACAACAATTAACAATGTTAAATACAAATAGTTAGTCATGTTAAAATAAATAATAATCAAAATGTTAGTAAAACCCTGAAATACCTCCAAAAATGATAAAACCCTTGTGTTAATTGTGCCCAAGCGCTTGGGTCCCAAAATACCTGTTATCCACACCTCTATTCCAATTTATAGGAGAATGCTGCTTTGAATAGTCCCTTGAACCTTGAATTATTGAGGATGAAATGCGGAGGGCAAATTTTGGGGTATGACAGATAGTTTACTATTGGACTTCTCCAATCTGCATCTGTCAATGAGTCTATGTTTAATACTTCGAACTCTTCTTTGTTAGCGTAACCTAATTGTGAATTCTCCAGGTCACTTGGGGAAAGTTTAGTAGACATTGCTCTCCCTCTTACTTCGATCAGTTCTTCTAACTTCTCTTTTGATACCCTGTATCTTGAGGCTAACTGTGCCAAATCATTTGCTTCTTGGTTGTTGGTCCTTGAGACGTGTTTTAATTCCACATACTCGAATTTCTTGAGCAGCCTATTTGCTATGACAAAGTACATGATCAAATTTTCTTTGATGCATTTGTATTCCTTTGTCAGTTGTCTAATCACCAGTTCAGAATCTCCTTTAATTTCGACTCTAGTTGCCCCCAATTCTAACAAAGCTTCAAGTCCAGCAATTAGTGCTTCATATTCAGCTTCGTTGTTGGAGCATAAAGGACCTTCAATCTTATACTTGAGCTTTGTTGGAATTCCATCAGGAGAAATTATCAATATTCCAACTCCAGTTCCCTCTCTATGAGTCGAACCATCGAAGTATAGCTTCCAAGGTTTCAAATCCACATACTGTTGATGACTCTCGACTACTGCATGGTCAACAATGAAATCTGACACAATCTGACCTTTCATTGCCTTAAGAGGTTGAAATATTAGTGAATATTCAGTGAGGGCTAAAGCCCATTTGCCAATTCGACTATGTAATATTGACTTCGATAACATATGCTTAATAACATCACAATGAGACGAAACATAAACATCAACTGGTTTTATATAATACTTAAGTTTGATACAAGAGAAATACAAACAAAGGCAGAGTTTTTCTATCGCAGTGTATCTAGTCTCTACATCATTGAGTACTCTACTTAAGTAATAAATGGCTCTTTCGATGCCATTTTCATCTTCTTATGCTAACATGCTGCCTATTGTTTTATCTGAAGCTTAAATATACAGACGCATGTGTTTCTTCCCATTTGGGGGAGATAAGATTGGTGGATGGATCAAGTATTGCTTGATTTTATCAAAAGCTTCTTGATGTTCGACACGCCATTCAAACTTTCCTTCCCTTAGACGAAGTAGAGGGGAGAAAGCTTGTGTGCGTCCACTCAAATTAGAGATGAACCTTCTTAAGAAGTTTATCTTCCCCAGCAAGGACTGTAATTCTTTCTTCGTGGATAGAGGCTTGGTTTCCATAATAGCCTTCGTTTTATTCTGATTAATTTCTATCCCCTTTTTATGAAACACGAAGCCCAGGAAATCTCCAGCCTGCACAAAGAAAGCACATTTGAGGGGATTCATCTTTAAGCCATGTTTTCTCATTCTTTCGAACGATTGGCTTAGATGATCTAGATGGTCGCAATCTGAGACAGATTTAACAACAATGTCATCTATGTATACTTGCATGAATGTTTCTATAAAATCATGAAATATAGAATTCATTGCTCTCTGGTAGGTTGCCCCAACATTCTTTAAACCGAACGACATCACAACCCACTCATAGGTGCCTATTGCCCCTGGGCAACGAAAAGCTGTTTTAGACACATCTTCTTCTGCAATGAAAATCTGATTATAACCAGAGTATCCATCCAACATACTTAGATACTCGAAACCTGCGGCTGAATCTACTAACATTTCTGCCACAGGCATGGGATATTCATCCTTAGGAGTTGCTGCATTTAGATCACGAAAATCAATGCATACTCTTAATGAACCATTCTTTTTAATAACTGGTACAATATTAGCAATCCATTCGACATACCTTGTGGTTCTGATGAACTTACACCGTAGGAGTCTTTCGACTTCTGCTTTAATCTTCGAATGAATTTCTGGTGCGAACCTTCTAGGAGTTTGCTTGATGGGCTTTTTTCCTTCCTTTATAGGTAACTTCAATTCGACCAAATCGCGCCCTAAACCAGGCATCTCATCGTAATCCCATGCAAAGCAATCTTTGTTCTCCTTCAGCAACGCGACCACTTTCGACTTCAGCGTTGGCTCTAGTTTCGCACTGACGTATGTTACCCTCCTTTGATCTCCATCTCTGAGATTTACTTCTTCTAGTGGATCTTGGGCTAACATCTTGATATTTGATCCCATTGGGTCCTTCTCGAAACCCAAAGGCTCTTCGTCATAGATTGCATCCAATCTTTGACCTATCTCCTCTCCTAAAATCTCTTTGACCTGGAGTGAATCTTCAGGAAGGTGAAGGATCGTACCTATCCCCATATCTGGAGCTTCTTCTTTTTTCGGACCTTCATTAAACAACATGTTTGACGATTCGGCTTCGAGAGCCGTCTTTCTTTTATTCTCGGCTACATAAGCCGAAATCCTTTCGAAAAATGATGACTCAGACATCATCAACTTCGTCATCCCAGCCTGTTGGCCATATTGTTGGATGATGCTCTGTTGGTGGGGTATCTTCTGGGCCATCCATTATTTCCCTATTCCACTGGAAACCATTTGGGTGTAGAGTTAAGTAGTACAACGCATTTTTATTTGGGGTATACATCTCTTCTGCAGCATGACAAGGTCCTATGTTTGCCAAGTTCCTATCGAAGTTAGTTTTATTAACTTGATTAACTTCAGCCATATAGTAACTCTGATCCCCTTCAATATTCTCTACTATACCATCTTCTCTCCAGATGGTTACCCTTTGATGCATTGTCGACGGCACGGCTGCAACTCCGTGGATCCATTCCCTTCCGAGCAAGAGATTGTAATTTGCTTTCGCAGGTATGACCATAAACATAGTTGGCCTTGTGATTGATCCCACCGTGAGATTCACTTGGACAACTCCCAAGGTTTGCCCTATTTTGCCTTCATAGTTAGACAAAACCATGTTGTGTGGCCTTATATCGGTATCGAACATACCAATTCTTTTCAACATGTATTGGGGCATTAGGTTCACTGCTGCCCCCCATCTACTAGGACTTTATTAATGCCAACATCTTCTATTTTAGCCCTTATGTAGAGTGGTTTCAAATTATTTCGCATACCTTCATCGGGCCTCTCGAAGAAAGCGTTCTGCTCCTCAACTGCACCGTTGTTTAGAACATAGTAACACACAGGTCTGTGTTTTGCCATTTCTTCGATATCAGCCTCTTCGCAGTCTTCAACTTCAGTTTCCTGATTAAACTCATGAGGGAGTACAGACACAACGTTGCAGTTAAGGTTTATAGATGACACCCCGTCAGAATCGAAATCATTTGTCATTCTATCCTCTTCCTTCCAAGGACTGGAATGCATCTTTTCTTCTTCTAAAATATTTTCAGCTTCGAATAGTCTGCGCTCCACCGGAGATTTGCTTGCCTTTGCCCTCTGGTGTGGGACTTGGTTGCTACTAGACTCTCCAGCTTCTCTTGGTCTGTATTATCTTTGAGCCTTTTTCATTCTCTGGTGCCTTCTCCACTGGGATCTGGACATAGGATTTTTTTCCTTTGTAATTCTCCAACCGATACATCTCTCGATTTGAGTTTTGAAATTGCTTCCTATATGCCATTGCAGTCCTTCCTCCTTGGTCCCAACTTCGCCATTTGTAGATTCTTGCACCAACTTGCACCCATCTGTCCATAGGTACATCTGCAGGGACTTTGAATGTTACCCTTCGAGCCCTAGGATGTGGGCTGTCAGGTCTCTTCGTTGGGGTCCATATGTCGAAACCATACAGGTTAGGTCGTAATCCCTGAGTTTCTCGACCCATGTAGCAGTACACCCTCTCGAATGATCGTGCCAGCATTTCATCATAAACTGCCCCACATCTGGGACACAGTGCAACTTCAGTGTTTTCCCTATGACATCTGACCAAAAATCCCACTAAGATTTCTTCCATCCTTGGGTACACTTGTAGCAAAGGGTTTGGTTCTCTCCCGGGGTGTTCCCATCTTTCGCGTCGAGCCCTTTCAAAGTTGGCTTCGACCCTTCGATTCAGCATGATCGAACACCTTGGACACATCCATTGTTTTCCGCCATTCCTTTCATGTTTCCAATTCGCCAAATTCAGACACTGGTCGTCTGGCACTAACCATGTTAACAACTGCTGGAGGGGCTTCAGAAATCTGGATTTGCTGAAGTTTTACCCTGAGGTCTTCAGTGGCCTCACTGGTTTTCCCTCTCGAAACTTCAGGTCTCTCTGTCTTGGAGGATTCTTCAACATCAGTATTGAAGACCGCATCGTCATTTAGGCTTTCAGTAGCCTGCTTTTTGGTTAACATTGTCTCAGCTTTCGCAATGTCTACCTCAGATACCTCTACCATGTTGACATCCAGTGGTTCACACAGGCTAGCGTCAGCAATGTTCAAAGGATTTGTGTCAACCTTCATGTGACTCTTAGTCTTGTCAGCAAACTTCAAACGTCCATCCTTGATAGCATTTTGAATTAGATCCCTGAAAAGAAAACATTGTGAGGTTTTATGGCCCCAAAAACCATGGTATTTACAAAAACCTCTTTTCTTCCGTTGTTCTAACGGAGGAATTTTGGAATTTGGAGGCAGTATCATTTGGCCATCCTTTACCAATAAATCAAATATTTCGTCACACTTAGTGACATCAAACGTATAAGTTTTCTTGGGAAATCTATCACTTTTATCATTATCTACTGGATTCCTTCCATTAGAAGGGGTAAGTAGTTTGCAAGCATAGGGTGGCGCTTCCTTTAACTCGGCGAGATCTATTTCGACCTCTTCCATGTCGCATGAGTCTTCGAAGGGTTCGCCACCAACTTCGTCTGCTTCGACGTACGCTACTCTTTCCTTTTTATATCCCTTGTTTGCCCTAGCTTTTTCTGCTTTTAAACGTTCGACTTGTCGAACCCTATCTGCCAACTGGGCCATATCCCTAAGGTACTGAGTATCTAGCTTCTTTCTTATTGAATAATCTAGACCACCGGCAGCCATTTCGACCAATTCATGCTCTGGGACTGTTGTGAAACACCTTGATTTTAATAGTCGGAACCTATTCAGGTAATCATCAATTGGTTCTGTAAACTTCCTCTTAATGCTGGCCAATTCTTTCAGACTTATCTTGGTTTGGCCCATGTAGAACTGTTCGTGGAACAACCTTTCTAAGTGTGCCCAAGCATCTATCGAATTTGGTGGTAAAGTAGTGAACCAAATAAAAGCATTCTTTGTTAGCGAACTAGGGAAATATTTGATCCTTAAATCTTCGTTCCCTGCTAAGTCTCCTGCTTCTGTCAGGTATCTGGCAATATGTTCCACAGTTGACTCGCTAGTTTCGCCTGAAAACTTTGTGAACTTGGGTACTTTAGTGCCTCTAGGCAACTCTGTCTGCATGACATAATCTGATATGGGGGATGTATAATTTGGACGTCGAAGTCCAGTACTAAGGCCATTATTGGCCATAACCCTTTCTATCATGGCAGTTAAGTTATTTTCCGTAGCCAGATTTTCTCTTCTGACTCTCTGAACGATTTCATCTGAGTGTTCGTTCCTACCCACTATCCTTAATCTGGGTCTTACTTCCTCCATCTCCTGTTGAACGGGAACAACTCTTTGATTCGAAGCCTCCAAATCTATTACTTGGTTCCCTTCGATTGCCGCTGTTCTTTGTGGGGCAACTACATTATTAGTGGTTGTCCTAGACGGAGGGACCACATCTTGAATACGTTCCAGAATGGGTCCTTCTTCTCGATACAAGGGCTGCTTGTCCTTTCGTTTAGGGTATGGAACTCCCATGAAATCTGCCATTCGATTCATCTGAGATGATATCTTTTGGAAAATCTCCACATTCTCTCGATTCGTACTGGTGATATTTGTTGCTAGTGGATTCAAAATTGAAGCCAGTTCCTTGGCCAGGACCCCTAACATATCATGGTTGCTTGCATCCATTTCTTGTCGGAATGCTGCTTGATTACTTGTGGTGAAATTGGGTATTTGGGCAGAGAAGCCAGTATTTTGTGCACTTCGACCCATTGAACCAACATTTGGCGAAAACGTCGCATTGTTAGTTGTAGTATATGTAGGTCCTGCCCCTCGTACGCCTGTTCCATATGGATATGGCATTCCGTATGGGTAGTTTGGCGTCCATTCGAACGCAGAGTTCAACCCTGGGTTGAATAAGTTATTTGCAGCATTTGTCGAGAAAAGTGGTATCTCGTTTGCGCTTGTGGATGCAGGTGCGGTAGTCGACACTGAAACTGGAATAGTCCCTGATGGTTCTGTATTATTCCCAGGTATAGCCTGGGAACTATCCGTGGGTCTCGATCCATTTGGACCTGGTGTATCCCGCGCTCCTTGAGTTGAAGTCGAAACGTGCGCAGAATTTGCCGCTCTTGATCCTGAGCCTTGTGGGGGATCTTGATCTCCCCCTGCATTGGTCGTGACGACCATTTTCCTGTTGTACCTTCGTTTGGGAATCGGTTGTGCACTGTTTGTTAATTTACCATTCCTAAGGTTCATACAAGGTCTTGATATTGTCTAGACAAAATAAAACAATTGATTAAAAACAATCTGCTTGACACAGTCCCACTGGGCGTGCCAATTTGTTTACGGTGATTTCCGGTAAACAACCGCTAGTCTTCCAAACTATAATAAATATGATTTGTTTACTCGCAGGATCGACTAGATTGATCTTAGGACATAGTCAAAAAGATTGTTATTTATGATGATTCGAACCATGTTTATGATTTTGCCTTGAAAATAAGAATTACTCAATCGAAACGATAAAGGTTAGTAGTCACTTGGTCATACACGTAAATATAACTCCAGCGAAAGGTAAGTCAAGATAAAATATTGGACAAAAACTGTAAAAGTGCAAGAATCTTAAAGTGCAGAAATGTTAAATACTTCAAAGATAAATAGCATGAAAATAAAGAGTGCAGGAATGTAAACGGCAAGAAGTAAACAAAATGCAATAATATCGAAAGATACTTGAAAATAAAGGAAAATACACATGTATTAAAATGGTGGTGGTGTCATACATACATTTCTCAGCGAACTCTTTCTCTTAACACTTGATACTTGAGTAATATGTGAGTGATTTGTACAAAATGAACACCCCGAATCCTAACATTAGAACCCTTATTTATACTAGTTTTGACCTTAACGGTCCTACGCTAATCTAATGCCACGTTTCTTATGAGAATCCTCGGAAAGCCATCTTTCTCTGGACAGTTATGAAAACTTCTTCGAATTTCAAATCCTCCCGCCTGAATCCTCCTTCGACGCGTGGCAATATAACTTAACATTAAAGTACCACGGAAATACACTAAGCATCAGTACTTAACATATTTCGTAAAATTTGTCTAAGTCTCGAAGATATACACTCCTACTAGTTTCAGCATTCACTATCTTCGTTATGACTTGAAATTCTTCATTCTCGAAACATGGCCATCAGGAGCCATTTTATCTTCAAAGATGGTCATCAATAACTACCTCCTTCAAATTTCAGACCTTCGAAGGACATTTCTTCCTAAACGAAATCTTCAGCTAACAAGACTATAGTTACCCCTGTGGCCGCTTCGAAGCAGACCCCTGCAGTGCTTACTCCTACAGAACTGGAGCGACTCAAGAATACTGATCTTGTAAGCTTCCTCAAGGCCATGATGAATGCCGAGAGTGTTTCGCCCATCAAGCTTGAACCTTCTTCGAATGTCTTGGCGGAAAGTAATAAGGAGAGTGATATTCCAAACCTTATTCGTCATATAAAGAAAACGTTCTTTGAAGCCAACCTTATCGAAGTTCTACGTAAGGATTCCACCAGCTGTTTTGGTTTGAACAATCTTTTGAAGAAAGTGGATTTACTCTTGGTGTCAGAGGAAGTCTCGCAAGTGATTGTCTCGCTGAATTCTCTGGTCAATCAGCTTCAAGCTGACATTCTTTGAAAGCGAGATATTGACAAACAACTCAAGGCAAAAATAACTTCTTATAGTTCTTTGTGGAAAGCTGCTGGTGATGCAACTAAAAAGGCTGATGTCCTTGAGCTTGAGCGTGCGAATCGCCAAAAGGACTACGAAACTTGTGAAGCGGACATCAAATCCTGGGAACAAGAAATTAAACTCCTCGAAGAGAAGATAAAAACTGCCAAGTCTCGCCAAGAGGAAATCAGACAATCTCAGCAGAATGAGTTGAATGAAGTGGCACGGTCAGGGATTCGACATCTCGAGACAACACAAAAGTTAGTATTAGAAATAGAAGAACTGCAAAAACAACAAGCACTAATCGAACGCCGTCTGTCATTGTGGACATCCCAATATTCCAAGATAAAGGATAATCTCCCTAAGGACTTTAATTAATTGTGCTAACCCTTGTAATATTTTTGCGTTTCGTATTTTGTTTCACTTTTGTAATCAAACTAGCCAAGGAATGTATGCACAATTTACCTTTCAATTATCCATATATCATATTCTGCAAATATCACAAAAATAACATTTTAACAACTCTTAAATTGCTAAAATTTATTTTCCCACTACCATAATGACCTCGATAGTGTATCCACGTGACATGATTATTCTTCACAGTCTCTTAAGCTTAGACTTGACGTTTCTACTCCACTAGCCGCAACCATCATTAAATGATGTCATCACTTTTTCAAAATGTCTACTTAAGACGTACGTGTATCAGTTTCTAAAATGATTACTGTTATACCCCAAAATTTGCCCGCATTATTTTTCAAGAAAACTCCAATCTGAAAATTAAAAGTCTCATATAATCATGGATTTTTATTTCAACAAAGATCCTGATATATGAAATACATAGTTTTTAGAATTTTTCTTATACAGTAATTTGGCTTGCAGTTGAATTTATTCTTACGCAAACGCCAAATGCTGTTTATTACTTCACACATGCTATTTATTTATTTACAGATAAATAGTACTGACACAATTGGTACAGAGTTAAATCTTTTTGCAGGCGCAGAATCAGGAAACTTAGACTGTACTGGTAACAAGTAGATTATTATTATCTTTTGTTTCCCACTAATTTTTGTACTATATTCCATTATTTTCAAAAATCTTTTCAAATCTCTTTTTCAAAAAATCAAATCCTAACTTTATTCTCCACATCTCTCTTTTTCCCAACACTATCATACACTTTCTTTCAAATCTTACTTCCACTCAAATTTTCCTTTTGTACGGAATCACATCATTCCCCAACGTCTCTAACCTTCTTTCCATTCTATAAATACCTCCCATTTTCTTCCATAAAATCTCACATCAAATTCTAATTCATCTCTCAAATTTCCACTTCATAATCCATCCTTTCTTCTTCCCCGACAAAATGGCGAAGCGGTGGGAAACGTGTTTTCTTATGGTCATCACCATTGCTACGGTGATCATGTCTTTCTTCTGTCTACATAGCCCGGAACACTGTGGAACTGGGATGCTTATGCTCCCAATCATCTACATGTTACTATTTGTAGCATGGGTTATCAATCGTCATTTTTAAGATTTGCCGTATTTCTTAAATATACCGTTTATTCGTCGTACTGTTCAATATAGTATGTAATATTTGTACTGTCAGTATTAAATATTGTACTATTTGTCATAATATTGCTTAATTACTCAGATAATATTTTATGTGTTTTCTGCCAGTCAAATATGCATTTTTCTGTGCATTAAATGATTTTCAGGGTTATTATCGGTAATTTTGCCCGCATACAGTAAATATTAGTTATTTATTATGTCTGTGTTTTTTAACAAGTCATGTAAATAAACTTTCATTTTTCACATAAAACAAAAGCAAAAACAACAAAAAAAAGAAAATTAACTTTGACTGTTGATTTTTCACTCTAACTGCTACATCAATACCTGGACAGTCAGTTGACAGCCAAACTGCTGGCAGTACAATTCTCAGTGTTTTGTACCATCAATCAAATCAATCTTTCACAATTCAAAATTCCAAGATTTTTGTTCTAGAAGTCTTCTGAATATCACGCGATTAGCAGAGACTCAACACTGCACAAAAATCAGGTACGTTTAACTGTCTCCTACATAAACAGTCCCTAACTAGGGTTTTCTTGTTTTTACAGGAGAAACAAGTTTTTGAGACCTCAAATGGATTTCATGCACATCCATACATCTCAAAGTACCATCATACTAATTTTCAAACTTCAATTCACTCAGACGCACTGTCAGCAGCTCAAACAGTCAACAGACGACCCGTTTGACCAAAAAAGTCAACAGACAGTCAAAAATGAAATTTTTTGTCAAAATCCATATTTTGTCAAAGGATTCATCATTTGATCATTGGATGATCATAATTCATCAAGGAAAGATCAAAAATCAACAAAACCCTAAGATTCAAAATTAGGGTTTTTACCTGAAAAGTCAACTCAACTTTGACTGGTCATAACTCTCTCATCCTTCATCCAAAAAATTCAAACCAAAGCTCATTTTGAAGGAAATTCAATTATCTTTCAAATGCAATTGATCCCATGGTCATTGCATTCACCATTTGAAAAATATGATCAAAGACATTACAGGTCATTTTCAAAGTCAACAAAAAGACACTTTTTTCAAAAGGACACACAAGGAGCATCAAAAATCATTTTGACATGAGACCAAAGGCATTGGTTAGAGGACTCTTTGAGGTTTCCAAAAAGTGCAAGATCTCCTTCATATGACAAAAATTGAGGGATTTACACCTTGTTGAAGTTGGCTAAATTTTGGAAAACGCATAAAACCAACATTGCTCAAAAATGCATTTTTTCCAAATGGGGCCAAGTTTTCATGGTTCAAACATGTATGCCATGTTATTATGGGCCTCCCACGACCAAGACAAGGCCCATACCATTTTTATTCATTTTTTGCTTGATTTTATCTTATTTTAAGATTAAATTAAAAGGAAAAATGAATGGATAATGGTTAGCTTACAATCTAAGCATGACTCACCCAAGGAATCTTCATTTTTCTGCAGAGAATTGAAGAGCAAGGCAAGTGCATTGAAGAGAAGAAGACTTGGTCAATAATTCAAAGCTTTTTAATATAAAAAATCAAGAATTCCACAAAGGCAACTAGATGCTTCTTAGCTTCAATTCTAAGCACTTCAATGCTTATAAATAGGCTAGCATACTTTAGTAACAGAGAGAGAACGAATTCAGTAGCATTCATAAGCACATAGCACTCTTGTAACAACTTGTAATTTTCAAAGAAACTTGAAATTCGAATTTTAAGTTCCAGTCAATTTCAATACAAAATAAACATTCAAACATCATCTCTGAGCTTCACTGAAACAATTCCAATCATTCCCAAGTCTTAAACCTCATTGAATCGAGCTATATAGGCCACGGTTTGTTCAAACTAAAACCAACTTATATCTCATAACACACGCATATTTAACAAGATGTAGATGCATAATTGTGTTTGGTTTGAAGCTCTGGTCGTTTCTGGAGCTTCAATTGGATTTTAATGGCTGTTTATAGCATATACCATTTTAGGGTTTTCTTAGCTCAAAATTAGGGTTCTTCATTAGGGCCAAAATTAAAGCAAATTAAGGGCATGGTTACATTCAGTGGAACAAGACGAGTTGAATGGTACCATCGCGCCTGATTTCTATGCCTGTTTACCCCTATTCGTTATTTTGCAGAATTAGGGTTCATCAATTATAGCGCTTTTGCATAAAAGCGCTGTTGAAAGTGGCGTCTGGAGGTTGAAGATGATGCGTGTCCTCCTCCTATTGGCTGGCACGCGCGCGCAGTTTTTTTAAATTTCCCACTAATCAAGTGTTTTGCAGGTACACTGAGTGCCATGCGCCTCAAAATCTGAACCATCTGATCCACTATCCATCCAATCCAACGCGCCAGATCATGCAGCTGCATCATGTTCCTTCATTCAATTTCCACATCTGATCAGTATCCTTTTATTTTTTATTTCTATTTTAATTTCTTTGCAAAATTAATTAAAAATAGTTTTAAAAATCCAAAAAATACACAAAAAATATTTTTAGACTTCTAAAATAATGTTTTATTTTCTGAAATAAAAATATTTTATTTTTCTTCATAATTTCAATATTTTGCATAATTAATTAGTATATATTTATATATTTGCTTCTTAATTATTCTAACCAATCAAAAAAATCATAAAAAAAATTGTTCTTAATGTTAAATATTGTTTATATATTATAAACTAATTTTGTACATATTTTGAATAATTTTCTCTTTAAGTTTTAATTATTTGTATAATTATTTGCATAATTATGTTTTAATTAGCTTAATCAATTTCAAATCAATTTCAAAAATTCCAAAAAAATTAGTTTTGTTTTAAAATTAATTAACAAATATTTTGTACATATTTTAAACTTAATTTCTAGGTTTAAATCTATTTTCATCTTTTTTTTCATTTTGATTTAATTAATCATACATTAATTATAATTAAAATAAATCATAAAAAAAATCCAAAAACATGCCTTTTATTTTTCTTGCAATTTCAATTCCTAGATAAATGTATAGGATGTCAAAATCATGTAAATAGGCTTAGTTTACATTTCCTGCACAATCGATGTAATAGCGTAGATTTACTTTCCGCACTTTACATTTCCGCATTTTAATTTCCAGCAAATATAAACTGCGTGTATGTCAAAGATAAAATTGAACCGTTAGATCACTAACTTCAAAGATAAAATATCTGAATACAAACACAATCACACTTGCACCTCTAAAGGTAATCCCTTCTCATTCTTTTCAAAATCAAAGTCAAAATTCTACTGTTTCGAGTACAAAATCGAACCTTTTGTTTATATCCGGTGAAAGGATAGATTTTTAAAGGAAATGGGATAAAGACCTTACAACTCAGGGTAGACCTCCTAGTTTGCTTGCTCAAATCAAAACAAACAAAATTCTCATATACTGTTGTTCTTCAAAACAAAACTTTCCAAAAAGACAATATTTTGTATACATCCAAACACGGATCATTACAAAGTTAACGTTCTTTTCAAAACATCTTTCGAAAGATAAACAAGCATTTTGTATACATCCGCACACGGATCATTACAAAATTCAATTTACAAAGGTATTTGAAACCACATATGAGCATTCTAAAGCAATTGAAAAGTGATCGAAAAACAAGTGAGCTAAGCAAACTTAAGAGCCCATGGATAACCATGGATACAAAGGGTGCTAACACCTTCCCTTTGTATAACCTACCCCCTTACCCAGAATTTCTTAAAGGTCTTTTTTCTGTTTCTTTTATAAACCTTTCCTTAATTGGATAAAATAAAAGGTCGGTGGCGACTCTGTGAATTTTCAAAAAAATGCGAAAGCATTAAGCGATAAAAAAGAGTCAGTTCACGTATCTCTCCCGAACAGAGGTATGGCCCGAATAAAAACGGAGGTCCACAATTACACTCCAACTTCCAAGGCCAGAAACGGCGGACTCTCTATCTTCCCTCGGGGAAACCACTTGCGGTCCAATCAGAATTTAAAGAGTAATCACTCTTTTATGGCCAACGTCCTCTATATAAGCCTTGGTGTTCTGCTCATTTCTTCATCCTCTTTCCATATTACTATCAAAGTTTTCTCTCCTCTTCTTGTACCTCTTTAAATACAGAGTTTAAAGAATTTCCTTTTTGCACTTCCTTGCTTACAATGACACCTTTAACTTACAACGCTACCAGGTTTTCTATTAAGAAAGAATTTAAACTTTCTGTAGAAGAGTTCAATGAAAATCATATCAATGTTGACGCACTCTTTGCCAATCAACAACTACAGGTTTACCAGGGAATCCTGGAGGGGCCTGTTTATCCAAACATGCTGGCGGATTTCTGGATGTTCGCATCCCTGCGGATGGATCCAGAAGGAAGAACCACCATCGTGTCTCAGGTTCGAAGAGCCCCTATTACCATTTCTCCCTTGTCTATATCTAAACTACTGAGGTGCGAGAACTCCGGAGAAGTCTTTGTTGAGAACTCCTTCACCATGACCGCCTCTGCTGTTTTGAGGGCCCTCATGGCCAATGATCCTTTCAGTGTCAAAATTATCAGGATTTGGCATCAACTTTTAGTAGGCAACTTTTGCCCACGAAACGAGGACCAAGAAAGCATCATGGTGGAAGATCTGGAGTTCATACTCTGCGCTCTCCGGGGAAGAAAAATCAACTTTCCTTTACTGATCTTCAAACAGCTTGCCAAAGCTGTTGCTATAACCTCCTCTCGTCAGGGCATAGCGACATGTCTTCCTTATGGCAGGTTGTTATCTCACATGTTTTTCAAACAGGGAATAGTGAGGAGAATGCGCGCGGAAGGATCTTTAGATCTTTTTGAAGCAGAAAGCTTATCCTTGTTATCCTTGGAAGGTTTGGAGCAAAGGATCAACTAAAGGGTGCATTGTTGGAGGCATTGTTTGAGGCGTTGTAGGCCTTAGTTTTATTGTCTATAATTTTGAACGCTTCTTTGATAGCTTCTAGCGTGCCCCTATTTTTGTAACTTTTGGTTTGCATGCAAACACAACCTTCTTAACTGAATGTAATCTTCTAATCATAATGAAATATATTTTGACATTGTTCTGTCTTCTTAGTTTATTTATTACATATCTCACTTTGATACAAAGCCATTTTTGTGTTTGTTCAACCATTTTGGCCCACGGCGCACACTTTTAATGTCTACATTTTTGCTATTTTTACTTCATGCATGAGTGGCTTGTATCTTTTCAGATATTTCCCATTCACTCTTAGAATCCTACGGTCTTCTGCCAACTCTTCTATCTCATAAGCATTATTTGAGAACACTTTTAAGATTCGAAAAGGTCCTTCCTAGTGTGGGGACCATTTACCTAAAGCCTGATTTTTTCGATCTATAGGCAAAATAACTTTCCAAACTAAGTCATTATTGATAAATATTTTACCTTTCACCTTTTTGTTGTATGCTCTCAACACCCTTTCTTTTTTTCTTTTTATCATTTCCAACGCTCGAAGTCTGTCTTCGTCCAGATCAACTAATTCGTTCATCATCATTTCCCAATACACGTTTGGGGGAATTTCTGCTTGTCTCTGGATCTGGACTGATTGCAAGTATATCTCAACTGGGAGTACTGCATCGTGTCAGAATGTCAACTGGAAAGGTGTAGTATTAGTAGCTTCTTTTTGGTGATGTTCGACAAGCCCAAAGTGCCTGGTCCAAAGTTTTATGCCAATCTTTTGGTTTCTTCCCTACATGTTTCTTAATAAGACCAATTATCACTTTATTGGCTGCTTCGACTTGTCCATTTGCTTGAGCATAATAAGGTGTGGAAGTAAATAATTTGAACCCCATTTCTTTGGCAAATTCTTGCATCTTTCGACCAGTAAACACTGATCCTTGATTTGTGGTTATACTTTCTGGGATTCCAAATCTGTATAAAATGTGTCTTTTAATAAACTCAATCACAGCCTCCTGATCCACATTGGCTAATGGTATCGCTTCGACCCATTTTGTGAAGTAGTCTATTCCTACTAAAATATATCTTTGACCTTTGGAAGATGTGGGACGAATTTATCCAATTAAGTCTAATGCCCAACCTCTGAAAGGCCATGGTTTTATTATTGAACTTAATTCATTTGCAGGCGCATGTTGAATACTTGCGTGTTCTTGACATTCTTGACACCCTTTTGCAAACTCTATGCAGTCTTTTAAGATGGTAGGCCAATACATTCCATAGCGGAACAAAAGCCATTTCATTTTGTGCCCCGCTTGGTGAGCACCACGTGCCCCACTGTGCACATTCGAAAGCGCCAAGTATGCTTCTGCTTCGCCTAAACACTTTAGTAAAACTCCTTCAGGGGTTTTCTTAAACAACTCATTTCTCATCAAGAAGTATGATAAGGCTCTATACTTCACCTTTCTATCTGTATCTGTCGAAGGATCTTTCAAATAGTTTACAATTGGACTCCTCCAATCCGTATCTGCTAGGGAATATATATTTAGAACTTCAAATTCCTCTTCGTTAGCGAAGCCTAATTGTGAGTTCTCCAGATCACTTGGAGATAGCTTTGTGGCCATTGCTTTGTCTCTTACTTCGATCAGTTCTTCTAGTTTTTCCTTTGATACTCTGTATCCTGAGGCTAATTGTGCCAAATCATTTGCTTCTTGATTGTTCACCCTTGAGACGTGTTTTAAATCCACGTACTCGAATTTTTTAAGCAGTCTATTTGCTATGACAAAATACATGATCAAATTCTCTTTGATACATTTGTATTCTTTCGTCAGTTGCTTAATTACTAATTCTGAGTCTCCTTTAATTTCGACTCTAGTTGCCCCCAATTCCAACAAGGCTTAAAGTCCAGCGATCAGCGCTTCGTACTCAGCTTCATTGTTGGAGCATAACGGGCCTTCAATTTTGTACTTGAGTTTTGTTGGAATTCCATTAGGAGAAATTATGAGTATCCCAACGCCACTTCCTTCCTTATGTGTTGAACCATCGAAGTATAGTTTCCAAGGCTTCAAATCTACATATTGCTGTGGATTCTCAACCACTGTATGGTCAACAATGAAATCTGACACAATTTGCCCTTTCATTGCCTTAAGGGGTTGAAAGATTAGAGAGTACTCAGTAAGGGCCAAAGCCCACTTGCCAATTCGACTATGCAATATTGGTTTAGATAGCATATGTTTAATGACATCAAAATAAGATGAAACATAAACGTCAACTGACTTTATATAATACTTGAGTTTAATACAAGAGAAATATAAACAAAGGCAGAGTTTTTCTATTGCGCTATACCTAGTCTCTACATCATTGAGTACTCTACTTAAGTAATAAATGGCTCTTTCGATGCCATTGTCATCTTCTTGAGCTAACATGCTACCTATCGTATTATCTGAAACTGAGATATACAGGCGCATGTGCTTTTTCCCATTTGGGGGAGACAAAATTGGTGGATGCATCAAATATTGCTTAATTTTCTCAAAAGCTTCTTGATGTCCAGCATGCCATTCGAGCCTTCCTTTCTTCAGTCGAAGTAAGGGGGAAAAAGCTTGCGTGCGTCCACTCAAATTAGAGATGAATCTTCTCAAGAAGTTTATCTTTCCCAGTAAAGATTGTAGTTCTTTCTTCGTGGATGGAGGCTTTGTTTCCATAATAGCCTTTGTTTTATTCTGATTAATTTCTATTCCCTTTTTGTGGACGACGAAGCCCAAGAAATCTCCAGCCTGCACAAAGAAAGCACACTTAAGGGGATTCATCTTTAAGCCATGTTTTCTCATTCTTTCGAATGATTGGCTCAGATGGTCAAAATGGCTACAATCTGAAACATATTTTATGACAATGTCATCTATGTACACTTGCATAAATGTTTCTATAAAATCATGGAATATAGAATTCATTGCTCTTTGATAAGTTGCCCCAACGTTTTTCAGACCAAAAGGCATTACAACCCATTCGTAGGTGCCTATTGCCCCTGGACAACGGAAAGCTGTTTTGGACACATCTTCTTCTGCAATGAAGATTTGGTTGTACCCAGAATATCCATCCAACATACTTAGGTACTCGAAGCCTGCGGCTGAATCTACTAGGGGTTGCTGCATTTAGATTGCGAAAATCTATACATACCCTTAATGAACCGTTCTTTTTAATAACAGGTACAATATTAGCAATCCATTCAACATACCTCATAGTTCTAATGAACTTGGAACAGAGAAGTCTTTCGACCTCTATTTTGATTTTCGAGAGAACTTCTGGTGCGAACCTCCGAGGAGTCTGCTTGATGGGCTTCTTCCCTTGTTTTATAGGCAACTTCAGTTCGACCAAATCTCTTCCTAAACCAGGCATTTCGTCGTAATCCCAGGAGAAACAATCCTTGTTTTCTTTTAGTAATGCAATAACCTTTGACTTCAAAGTTGGCCCTAACTTTGCACTGATGTATGTCACCCTCTTTTGACTTTCGTCTCCAAGATTTACTTCTTCGAGTGGGTCCTGAGCCAACATCTTTATGTTTGACGCCATTGGATCTTTCTCGAATCCCAAGGGCTCTTCATCATATATTGCGTCCAGTCTTTGATTTATTTCTTCGCCTGAAACCTTCACTTCTTGAACTGCGTTGTCAGGTGGTTGAGGGATAAAATGTATCCCAGGGCCTGGTGCTTCTACCTCTTTCTGAGTTGCTTCAACAGTCATATTTGATAGTTCGGCTTCGAGAGCCGCCTTTCTTTTGTTCTCGGCTATGTAAGCTGAAATCTTTTCGAAGAAGGATGACTCAGGCATAATTACCCTCTTCATCCCAGCCAGTTGGCCGTATTGGCGGTATTCCTTCGACAGGTTCTGTGTCATCTGGACCGTCCATTATTTCCCTATTCCACTGAAATCCATTTGGGTGTAAGGATAAATAGTATAAAGCATTCTTATTTGGGGTGTATGTGTCTTCCGCTGTATGGCACGACCCTATGTTGGCCAGATTTCTATCGAAACTGGTCTTGTTGACTTGGTTGACTTCAGCCATGTAGTAACTTTGATCTCCTTCAATGTTTTCCACTATACCATCTTCTCTCCAGATGGTTAGTCTCTGATGCATTGTCGAAGGCACTGCAACAACTCCATGGATCCATTCTCTTCCTAGCAAAAGATTGTAATTCGCCTTTGCTGGTATCACCATGAACATCGTTGGTCTTGTGACCGAACCCACAGTTAAACTCACTTGGATGACTCCCAAAGTTTGCCCTATTTTGCCTTCGTAGTTAGACAAGACCATGTTGTGTGGCCTTATATCAGTATCGAACATACCAATTCTTTTCAACATGTACTGGGGCATTAGATTCACGACTGCCCCCCCAACATTTTCAATATTTGCCCTTATGTAAAGTGGTTTGAGATGGTTTCTCATGCCTTCGTCAGGCCTATCGAAGAAAGCATTCTGCTCTTCGACAACCCCGTTGTTTAGCACATAATAACACACAGGTCTGTGTCTTGCCATCTCTTCTGCATCAGCTTCCTCGCAATCTTCTGCTTATGTTTCTTGGTTAAACTCGCGAGGAAGCATTGATACTACATTGCAATTAAAGTTTATAGATGACACTCCGTCGGAGTCGAAATCATTTGTCATTCAATCGTCCTCTTTCCAAGGACTGGAGTGCATCTTTTCTTCTTCTTTCTCATTTTCAGAGCTGAATAGCTTGCGTTCTACCGGAGGTTTGCTTGACCGTGCCCCCTGCATTGGGACTTTGGTACTGCTAGACTCTCTAACCTCCTTTGTCTTGTATTCCTCCTGGGCCTTCTTCATCCTCTGGTGTCTTCTCCACTGGGATCTGGACATAGGATTCTTACCCTTGTAATTCTCCAGCCTGTATATCTCTCGATTTGAGGTCTAGAATTGCCTTCTATAGGCCCTTGCAGTTCTTCCCCCTTGGTCCCAACTTCGCCACTTGTTGTTTCTTGCACCTGCTTGTGTCCATCTATCCATGGGTATATCTGCAAGGAGTCTGAACGTCACTCTTCGAGCTTTAGGATGAGGACTATCAGGCCTTTTTGATGGTGTTCGATTGTCGAACACATACATGTTGGGAAGGAGTCCTTGAGATTCCCTACCAGAAGTGAATAGCGTTCTTTCAAATGATTGCGCCATAAGGTTATCATAGAATGCCCCACACCTAGGACACATAACAATCTCAGTCCTTTCCTTGTGACACCTAACTAGGAAACCCACCAAACTTTCTTCTGGCCTTGGATAAACCTTCAGCAACAGGTTTCCTCCTCTCCAGGGCTGTTCCATCCTTTCTCGTTGGGCCCTCTCGTAGTTAGCTTGGACCCTTCGATTCAGCATGATCGAACACCTTGGACACATTATCATCCGTCCAGCATTCTTCTCGTGACACTTCCAAAGATAATCTTTCAAACTTTCTCCTTTCTGAGGATACTTTACCACATTGACATTCCCTTGTTCTCTCAACAAGCACTTCTCTAATTCCTCTAGTTCAAATAGAGGTTGTCTAACATTCACCATGTTGACACCTGCTGGGGAAGCTTCAAAGATCTTTATCTGTTGGAGTTTCACCCCGAGGTCTTCAGTGGCCTCGCTAGTATTTTCCTTCAAATTTTCATTGCTTTTGGTTTCAACAGATTCTTCAACATCATTATTGAAGGCTGCATCGTCATTTAGGCCCTCAGTAGCGTGCTTTCCAGATGAAATCACCTCCCATTCAGCAATATCAGTTTCGGACACATCCACCATGTTGACATCGAGTGGCTCAGCATAGTTAGTGTCAGCAACATTCAGGGGGGCAGCATCAACCCTCATGTGATTCTTTGTCTTATCAGCAAATTTCAAACGTCCATCCTTGATAGCATTCTGAATTAGATCCCTGAAAAGAAAGCACTGTGAGGTTTTATGGCCTAAGAAACCATGATATTTACAAAAGCCTCATTTTTTCCGTTGTTCTAATGGAGGAACTTTGGAATTAGGAGGCACTATCATCTGGCCATCTTTTACTAGCAAATCAAATATTTCGTCAGATTTAGTGACGTCAAAAGTGTAAGTTTTCTTTGGAAATTTATCGCTTTTATCATTCTCGACTGGGTTTTTTCCATTCGAAAGGGTGAGCAGTTTGCAAGAATAAGGTGGCGCCTCCTTTAATTCAGCTAGGTCTATTTCGACCTCTTCAACGTCGTATGAATCTTCAAAGGGTTCGCCCTTAGCGTCTTCGGCTTCAATATATGCTACCCTCTCCTTCTTGTAACTTTTATTTGCTCTGGTCTTTTCTGCTTTTAGTCGTTCGACTTGTCGAACCCTGTCTTCCAATTGGGCCATATCCTTTAAGTATTGGGTATCCAATTTCTTTCTGATTGAGTAGTCTAGACCGCCTGCAGCCATTTCGACTAATTCATGTTCTGGGACAACTATGAAGCATCTTGACTTTAACAAACGGAACCTGTTTAAATAATCATCTATGGGTTCTGTGAACTTCCTTTTGATGCTAGCCAATTCCTTCAGACTTATCTTGGTTTGGCCCATGTAGAATTGTTCATGGAACAATCTCTCCAAATGTGCCCATGCATCTATGGAATTTGGGGGTAACGTAGTAAACCAAGTAAAAGCATTTTTTGTTAACGAATTAGGGAAATATTTATTTCTCAAATCCTCGTTGCCCGCTAAATCCCCTGCTTCTGTCAAATACCTGGCTATGTGTTCTACGGTCGATTCACTAGTGTCCCCTGAAAACTTTGTGAACTTAGGCACCTTGGTACCTCTTGGTAATTCCGTTTGCATAATATATTCTGCTATAGGGGATGTGTAGTTTGGACGTCGAAGTCCAGTGTTAAGGCCATTATTGGCCATAATTCTCTCTATCATGGCAGTTACATTATTCTCCGTTGCCATATTTTCTCTCCTAACCCTGTGGACTACTTCATCTGGATGTTCGTTCCTACCAACTACCCTTAATCTGGGACCCTCTTCGATGGTCTCTTGTTGACCAAAGTCGGTCCTTCGACCTGGATTCTCCAGATCTATCACTTGGTTTCTTCCAACTGGTGGTGGTCTAGGTGGGGGAACTGCATCACCGGGTGTTGATCTAGGCGGAGGAACCGCATCTTGAACAGGCTCCAATATCGGATCACCCTCTCGATAAGGGGGTTGGTTATTTCTTCGCCTAGTTTGTGGAACTCCCATAAAATCTGCCATTCGATTTATTTGTGATGATATTTTTTGGAAGGTTTCTACATTGTCCCTGTTAGTTCTGGTCATGTTTGCTACTAACGGGGTAAAGAGTGACCCTATTTCTTTGGCAAGAGCACCTAACATATCATGGTTACTTGCGTCCATTTCTTGCCTAAACGCTGATTGACTGTTGGTAGTTAAAAAAGGCATCTGACTGGATGTGCCTGCATTTTGTGCACTTCGACCTACCGAACCTGTATTAGGCGAAAATGTCGTGGCGTTAGGTGCAGTATATGTAGGTCCTGCCATATAAGAATACGACATTCCATAAGGGTTTCCGGGTCTCCATGCATCAAATGCAGATGAGAATGGCCTTGGAGAATGTACTTGACTTGTCGAGAAATGAAGCATCTCGTTTGTACCTGTCGCATGAGGCATGGTAGTCGAACTGGAAATTGGGATCGTTCCTGTTGTGTTTTCGGGCATGGCTTGGGAACTAACTGCAGCCGCAGATCCTCCCGAAACGGGTATTTTCTGTTCTTGTGATGTAGATGTCGAAACATGTGTAGTCTTTGCTGCTATTGTTCCTGACCCTTGTGGGGGATCTTGGTCTCCCCTTCCACTGGTCGAATTGACCATTTTCTTGTTGTACCTTCGTTTAGGAATCAGTGGCGCACTGTAGGTTAATTTACCGTTCCTAAGGTTCATACAAGGTCTTGATATATTCTAGACAAAATAAAGCAACAAATTAATGACAATCTGTTTGACACGGTCCCACTGGGCGTGCCAATTTGTTTACGTTGATTTCCGGTAAACAACCGCTAGTCTTCCAAACTATAAAAAATATACTTTGGTTACTCGCAAGATCGACTAGATTGATCCTAGGACATAGTCAAAAAGCTTGTCTTTTGTGATAATTTGGTTCATATTCTGTCAGTTGTTTGGCTTCGAAATAAGAAAATAAACGAAATGTAAAGATTGATAACTGCCTTGTTATACACGTAAATATAACTTAGGCGAAAGATGAAACAAAGATAAACTTGCAAGAAACTTAAAGTACAGGAACGTAAATTGCAGAATGTAAATGCTTCGAAGTAAACTTAAACGAAAGATAAAAATGCAAGAATGTAAAAGACTGAAATCTAAAGAAATACAAAAGAAACTGGAAAGATACTTGAATAAAGGTGAGTACAAATGTATTTAAATTGGTGGTGTCATACGTACATTTCTCAGCGAACTCGTTCTCTTAACACTTGATACTTGAGTGATTTGTGAGTGATTTGTACAAAATGAACACACTGGATCCTGATATTAAGATCCTTATTTATACTAATTTCGACCCTAACGGTCCTACACTAGCGAAACGCCATGTTGCTCACATGCATACGCTTCGAATCCCTGGGGCGCCATCTGTCCTTGTTCGGTTACACAGACTATTTCGAAATTCAAATCCTCCCGCCTGAATTCTCTTTCGATACGTGGCAACGTGATCAAAACCGAGAATGTTACGAAAACACGTTAAGCTTCAGTACCCTTCGTATTTCGTAAGAACGCTTAAGTCTTTAAAGAAAATTTACTTCGAACTAGCTTCATATTCCATTATCTTTACTTCAACTTAAACAAACATTCCTCGAATCATGGCCATCAGGAGCCATTTTTATTCTCAGAAATGGTCATCAGAAACCATTCTTCTTCGAATCCTAACTCTTCAAAGAATATTCTCTCCAAACGAAATCTCCAGCTAATAGAGGGTCAACATCCGGTACCTCCTCCGCCTCCTGGTATGTAACTGCCTCCTCCTCCTCCTCTCGTACCTCCTGCTGCCGGGAAGAAGAGACTCGAGCCAGACGACTCCTGGATCCAAATGAGGAAGTACCCTCATCCATCTGCACGGGTACTCGCACACGACCCCGTCCCTGCGTCGACGCCAGCTGCGCCGCCCGCTCGCGTCTAGCCGACGCTGTCTGGGTCTCTCTCCCCTGTCTGATGCGTGCTGGGTTGCCTGCCATGTTCCTGAAAACAATTGAAATCAATAAGAATGCGAAACAATTGAAAAAACAAAAAAAAAATCAGTTTTGGACCACTTCGGAAGTTCATTTCCGGAACTGGGAATGGAGGTGTTTTTGGAAATGAACTTCCGAAACACCCCTGCGAAGCTCACTTCTGCAACTTCCATGGCAGACCCCAAAATCCAACATTAAAATAACTTATAATGATTCTAAACAACCTAAATACCACTACCAACCTACCTCTATATCATTTTTGCAATTTCTAAACACCCTAAAGGAGATTTGAATCATAGATCTAAAGATTGAAAAACTTACCAACTGAAGAGATTGAGTAGCTTTAGGTTGAGATTGAGTAGCTTTTGGAATGGTTAACTGTAGGATTCAAACTTGGTTATGCAAAAATTCTGAAGAGAGGAAGTTTGTTTAAGATTTAGGGTAAAAATGAATGGGGGAGGGAGCTGTTTTGCTTAATCTGCAAAACGCGCAGTATTTCGGAAATGCACTTCCGAAATGCTGTTTTCGAAAATGCATTTCCGAAATAAGACAAATTTTGAAAAAAAAATGCGTTTTCGGAGATGCATCTCCGAAAACAACATTTTTTTTGCATTTCGGAAATGCATTTCCGAAGTAAGGGATATTTTGGATTTTTCACCAGAGGTGACCAAGAAGACATGGGGTGGATAAATAAATTTCCTATTTTTTTCAGATTAACTTTATGGATGTGTTTGATGTAAAATAAACATATGATAGCTTGAGGTTTTGAAAAGTATTTTTGTCACAATTTTGTAATTTATAAAACACTCTTTTTCTATCTTTGGGAGTTTTGATGAAGATATAGATGTTAAATGGTAGGATAGAATTGTGTGAGAAAATTATTATTATTATTATTATTATTATTATTATTATTATTATTATTAATAAATTTGAATCATTAATTATATTTAACATTATATTTTTTTTTGTCACCGGTGAAGCACATCATTAGTGATGCCATCAAATTATGTCTGTCCATTTTAAATTAATTACTAGTATGGTAAAAAAATTATTTAGTATTTTTAATAAAATTTTTAAAAAATTGAATGATATTTTTACTATGTTTTATTAAAAAAATCGAGCTTTGTATGAAATACAGTTAATGTTTTCAACAGAATCATTGACTGGTTTTCTTTTTTTACACAATTCAGTGTACTAGCATTGATAACTTTCTAAAAGTCTTTGCCTTACCCATCCTGTATCATTTTTACCGGAAAAGAAGAATCTAGAATATAGAAAATTTATTTAATATTTGTATTCATATAATATAGAAAGGGTTTCCATTGCATTTTTTCTTAGTAAGACTTCAATTAGCAGTATTGACATCCAAATGAAAGTATTATGAATAATTGGTGAGCATTCAATTCATTATATTTTTCATATTTAATGATGACCTATAACTTTTATGATTTCACTAGTTAGTATTTATTTTAATTTCATGGTAGTGGCATGTATTAAAAACAAATTTAGACAAGTTAAGATATTCTCATCCTAATTTAATATATATCATTTAATAAGTACTAGTATTATGTGCTTAGTTTGACATTACATAAAAGAAACATATGAAAAAAAAAACATCAATATTCAATACATAAGCTGTAATTTGTTACATTAATTTTCTTTTCACCTTATTTCTGATTCGGAGGGTGATCGGAATCAGAAACTAGGCCAGAGACGTATGCAAGGTGTTGGTAAAGAGGAGGAGGGAGTATACCTGCAAGGTACTCCGACGAGCTAGTAAGTAGGAGCACAAATACGTGAGAGTGTTTCAAGGGTTTACAATTGTGTTACTTGATCCTCAACTGAGAGGGTTTTTATATAGTCCCCCGACGCTTGTCCATTGGTCCACGTTTTGGGTTGAATTGTGGATCTAGGCCCAAAACGTGTGACTGCCAAGATTCTCAGAGCATGTTATCTTGGGAGGTTGTCCGACACTAGCCGTTGGGCGTGAAAAGAGGCGTTCCTGGCCGACAAAAGGGCTTGACGAGCTGAGGATGCTCGACTAGTCAGCGGGAAGCAGGGCGTTTGCCTTGTCGTTGGCAAGCAGGTCAAACTGGTCGATGCCAACTGGTCGTGCTGTCCTCGGCAGAGAAGGGGGGGGAGTCTGACCGTCAGGCAAAGGAGATGACGATCGTACTGTGCTAGAGGGGGTGAAGGCTATTGGGCCGTCCCGGAGCAGGAGTGGATTGGGACATGCCTGGCCATTGGGCCAGTCCATAACTGGAGCTCCCAAAGTCGTTGCTTCGAGCATGGGAGTGATGACTTAAGGGTAGGCTCTGGTTGGGAGAAGAGGTCGGAGATCGTGTCCGTCCGTATGCCGCAACTCGTCTGAGGTGGACTATCGAGGAGTTCAAATGTTGCCGAGGAGATGGACAGTTGATGGAAAGAGAATGGGTGACGCTGTGTGCGTGCGTTGAGCCACGTGCCACCAATAATGCGTGATGATTGATATGCTAGAGCTAGGCTAAGCGCGTGCCCGATCACACGTTGGGTGGTCCCTCTATAAATAGGAGAGACCCCATTCATTTGCCACTTTTTCTTCTCACTCTCCTTCAGTTGTTGCTCAGTGTTTGCTCAATCCTGTTTACACCGTCAACTTCCGTGTAAAGCTTTCGACCGTCGTCGACCTTCCGACCACGTAAGTTTCCCGTTCCCTATTATTCATCTGCCTTAGTACTGTTATTTTGTGGAATGCATGTGGTTTAGGATAGGAGGAACATAGTTTTAGGTCACTTTCCGACGGAGTGTTGGTGTTTGGCGGTGGTTTTGCCATTTTCAGACGTCGGCGGCGCCGTTTTGGGTCAGGATATAATGTTTTCTTCGTTATTTGGCCGATGCGATAGAGCGGGTTTGAATAGGTATCCCGATGAGCGTCGACCGAAAACTGGGCTAGTGTGGTAGCTTGCATGAGTTTCTAGGTTAAACTTCATGCGAAGCTTAAACCCCAGGTGTCGGGAAGACATCTCCTTGGAGTAACCGCAGGGATTGGCCTCCTGAGGAGGTTCCTGGTGTATGGTTTGTTGTTTTGAGTTTAGGGCTTTGGCCGGGGACGTTGTCATTGTTGCCTTTGCGCACGCCCTTTCACTTGACTAGCGGTGGAAGGGTGGATTTGATTTTTTGAAATCGAATTCACTTTCTTCTGTTGCTTTTCAGGTAATAATGGCTAATCAGTCCGAGGAGGAGACCATGAGCGATGTTGGTCGTTCAACGACTGGGAGGTCTACGAGCGCCAAAACTTTGGGGAGAACGTCCTCTGTTCGAAGTGATCCTAACCAGGAGGAGGATGTGGCTACGTCCGGGGACGAATGGGTGTTTGACGAGCCTCGTGTCACTCCCTCCTACTTTGTAGCCCGTCCAGGGGAGGCGTTTATGACCATCACGGCCGAGCGGATCCTCCTGCTGGCGAGGAATGGAAATCCACATCTACCTTCTTGCTTTGGTATGAGGGTTTTATCTTATTCGACCAGCTTCCTTCTTGTTAATTTCGACCAATTGAATTGTTGTAGCCTAATCTACCTTTGTTTTTATTCCAAATTCCTTTTTCTTTTCTTTTGCTGTCTGAGCCTGCAAAGCCACATCGCTCTTTGACTTACCTACAGCTCTTTCAGCCTTTCTTTGTTCATGGGATTCAAGTGTCCCTTGAAGCTCTTCTTTTGTTAATATCGATAAATCTTTCGACTCTTCTATTGCTACCACCACGTGGTCGAACTTTGGAGCCAATGATCTCAAGATATTTGCAACAATTGATCTTGATGTTAACACTTCTCCACATACCTTGATTTGATTCACCAGTTTCGTAACCCTAGTGAAGAAACCAGTTAAGCTTTCACTTTCTTCCATATGAAGCAATTAATATGTTCTTTTGTGAGTTTGTAACCTCGCCTCTTTCACCTTTTCTGCATCTCCAAAAGACTTTTCAAGAATCTCTCAGACTTCTTTTGAAGATTCTACACCACTCATCTTCTCAGAACTATCTAGATTAATACATTGATGAATAATAAAGAGTGCTCTATAACTCTTTTTCTTCAATTCTTTGTGTTCAACCTTTTCTTCATCCGTTGCATTTTATGCAAGCGGTGTTATTCCTTCTTTCCCAAGATCCTAAAGATCTTGATAACAGAAAAACACTTTCATATGCTTGCACCAATTCTCATAATTCCGACCCTTCAGAATTGGGAGACTTGCCGAAAAATGTACATTCGGATGATTCACTGCCATCATGATTTTCTCCCAAGAATCACTCAGTCAGTGCTCTAGATACCAGATATTGGAATTAAACTCAAAACTTTGAGTAATTCCTTATCGCTACACAATTACAATGAAAGAAACAAGAAAGAAAATTTAGGAAGAAAGGTGAATTAGGATTTGAAAAAAATAAGAGGAGAAAGAAGAGTATTTTTTTTTGCAGAGTTTCTCTCTGCCCACAAACTGTGGAAAATCTTATTCACTTTGCAACTGCAAAATTCTATGAATGTGAGTGCATTACAAAAATAACAGTTACTCCCTCTATTTACAGTTTTAGGTTGCTTTCTCCCTAAGACAAAACCTAAAACTACAAAAAGCCCAAAATACTTAATTCTGCTAACACTACAAAATTAGGCTTAAATCAAAATACTTGTCGAGACAACTCCTTCGACATTTCAACACACACTAGGCTAGACTAGTTCGACACAACGATCCTTCTGTCAAGCAACCTGCTTCGACACAAGAAATTACAATCTCAACAAGTGCTACTACCGGTTTATTCTTTAAACACCATGAGATTGGTATTTCACCGAACATTGAGATTATCCAGTTGTAGATTAGAAACAAATAGCGGCATTTTTAATCGAATTGAAATTAATTTGAATTGAAAACAACAAAATACTTGAAAATCTGATTCTGAAAAAATTAAACAGGCAAAAATTCGGAGATGCATCTCCAAACCAATTTTCTTAAGAACAAAAGGTGACTTTAGAGAGGCATCTCTGAGAATGTCTTTGGGTTAATTCGGAGATGAATCTCCGAACTAAAATTTGTCAAAAAATAATATTTGATACGTCCGAAGATGCATCTCTCAATTAATCCATAAATATTTCCGAATTTTCAGAAGTGCGCTATATTAAACAAGAGAGGGAAGAGAAATTACCAAAAAAAAAATTAGTCCTCATGATTTAAATAATTTAAAAACCATTCATTGCTATGTATCATAATATAAATTGGCGCAGTGGTGACTAGTGTTCTCATGGAGCAATTGATTCATGGTTCACTACTTCGTGATGATATTTTTCTGTTTTAAAATATTTTTACACATGACATTGTACATACTTGCACTACATCATTATTCATTGCGGTAACATGTATATTAGAGATACATATTGTGTTGAAATTGTAGTAGTTAAAGTGAAAAGATAGGAACGTTAGATGAATGCGACAACGATTCCATGCTTGTACGTTTTCTCGATAGCCATCCACCAGGAAGAGAAAGAGCAGAAGAATTGGCTCTGCCCAGGATAATGAAAGATGCTCTTATTTTAAACACGTGCTTAGTAAGAACATCAAACTAGAAACACATGTATGTATTGTGACTCATCAAACTTTCTCGCCAGTTTTCATGACGCCCTTTGGCTCTGCTCCGGTCTTATTCGTTCTCGTCCCAACATTTTCTTACCACTGTCTTCTCCACCCGTGGGCCGTCATTTACCACTAAGCATCGTCACTACTCACTGTCATACTCATATTTGCTCTTTATTTTGTTTTAAGTTTAACTTGTTTCACTACTCCATGACCATGCAAGCTAAAAGCTTGTGAGATATTGTTCATGTATCATGTATTTCTGTTTTTTTCCACTTATGGCTGAGAGGACTAAGGAATATCATATGCCTAAAGTTTTGGATCCTTGTCCATTCTTGAATCTGAGTCTGCATTTTCAATCTTTCACAACAGAATTTACATATTGGAGCCAGTGGAATATGTGAAATCTATCAGCCCAGCAGCAACTTTAGCTCAAATTGTTGCAGCAGGCAGAAAAGTAGTCACAAAAATTGGTATTACTGAAGTAGTAATTGTTGCTAAAGTAAGCAGTAAAGCATAGTGACCATGATTTTATATTGCGGTAGCGGTTGCGGCTGTTGCAATTACGGTCATTGCGGGCGTTGTTATGTGCATTGTGGTTGTTGCAGCATAAATTCTAATTGGGAGAGGCTTAAAATAGAAAGTTGACACTGTTAAAATTAAGATTTTTCATTAAATTAGACGAAGATTGGAGTTGGGAGTTATAAATTTTTAAATTTTTGGTAAGGATCGAACGAAAAATGATCGTAATAATTTGATGGGTTCCTGATGCAGACCGCATTTTAAAATCATGATAGTGTCATGGAGAAACATGGAAGTGATGCCACTAAACTTTGTGAGTTGTTCTTCTCTCAAACCATTGAACAATACAGAACAAGAAGATGATGACTCCACCATCTGTAGAATCTTGTAAAACAGTATGAATGATGAAATATAACAAACAGAACATTCTATCTTATATCAGATATGCATACATATTTTCTTTATTGTATAATTTAGTTAGCAAACTCCAACTTTGGCTTCTTCATTTAGTTACCGCAAATGAACGTTTTTTTGCTACATCTTGCATCCAGTTTCTAGAGAGTCAGATTGTTCATATTATAGAAAACCATAAACTCTTTCAAATCAGCCAGCTTTTCATCCCAAAAACTGATGAAAAAGAATAGTGTGATTTGTATTTCATTATGCAAAACAGATGAGAAGTCTACTGACATTTAAAGAATAGAATAGATTAGTAGTATCCTTTTTCTTTTAACTAACACATTGTGAAGACTCTTGAAAGAAGTTCATTTCTAGATCCCACTTCTTCAATTAATTAGGCATCAATGACACCAAAAAAAATACTAAAGAAAACATCATTGTTATCCACATTCAAAATAACCTCATATGTAACAATTAATCATTTAACAGGTACTTTTTTTTCAAAATTCTACATAACTTAATGAGTAACAATAAATCATTTTACCTGGTACTTTTTTTCATAATACCTCTAGCAATCATTTCACGTAGAACTTCCTCTGCCTTATCATTCTCATCATTTTCAAAGAGAGCGAGAATAATTGTTTCATAAGTTACAGCATCAGGAATGCAACCATTATCTCCCATTTTCGACAACAACGCCTCGGCTTCATCAAACAAACCCTCTACACAAAGACCTTTGATCATAATATTATATGTCCAGACTGTTGCATTGTATCCTTTAATCAAAAGATCTTGAAAAATATTTTGTGCATGCTTTACTCTTCCTTCTTTGCAGAGCCCATCGATAAGTATATTATATGTGTGCATATCTGGCTGAATGCCTTGATTTATAATATTGTTGACCAATACAATTCCCTTGTCAACATGATGGTTTTTACATAAAGCGTGTAATAAGGAATTATAAGTGATTACATCGGCAGATTGACCTCTATCATTCATTTTATCAAGAAGCACCCAAGCATGAGAGATTCTTCCTGATTTGCACAAACCATCAATAAGAGAGCTATAAGTTACCGTATTGGGTTCACAACGCATTTCTTTAAAGAGACTCAACGCTTCATCAACCATTTAATCTTACACAGTCCATTAATTATAATATTATAGCTCAGAACATTTGGCACCGCTCCCTTGTCGACCATAGTATTGAAAATATGTATCGCCTTGTTCACCTGATTAACTAAACAATACCCATCCATTAAAGCATTATAAGTAACAACATCGGGTTTGACACCTTTTTTCATCATTATCGCTAACACATTGATAGCTTCTTTCGTCTTTCCTTCCTTGCAGAAAGCATCAACCAATATGTTAAAAACATAAACATCAGGCTCGATGTTTTTCAAAACCATTTCTTGAAACAAACCCAATGCTTCTTTCAACCGACCAACAATGCTAAATCCATAGACGAGCGAGCTAAAAGTAATAACATTAGGAGAAATTTTCTTTACAATCATTTCACAATATAACTCATAAGCATCGGATATATATTTATCTTTACACAAACTATCAATAATTATATTATGCATAACCACATCGATCTCAACCAATTTCCCTTCGATCTGCCTCAACATTTTCAAGGCAGCTCTTGTTTCACCCATTTTACACAATCCGTTGATCAAAGTCCCGTAACTAACTTGATCCATACGAAATCCAAGCGCAACGACATGGTCGTGAAAGTGTAGAGCGTCCTTCACCTTACCGTTAAGACACATACCTTTGACAAGTGTATTCAAAGTTATAATATCTGGATGATAACCTGTCTTGAGAATTTTTCCCAAAATAGAAAAGGCAAATTTCATTTGACCTAAGTGAGAATAACAATTGATGACAATGTTTAAGGTGACAATACTTGGTTTAATTTGGTTGAATTCCAGTTGGTGATAAAGGGAAATAGCAATGGGGTAATGGTTGGTTGTCTTAACAAGGGAAGATAAAATCTTGTTGAATGCAATGATGGATGGAGTGGGACGCGTAAGGAGCATGCGACGGAATGAATAAATAGCATTATGAATATCAAAATCATTGGGAATGCATAGATGGACAGAGTGAGAGAAAGACCTAAAAGGAATGAGAAAGTTGGAATAAGAAATGAACCTCAACCTTGTAAACAACATTGCTTCATTAACAAAAAAAATTTGGAGATTTGGAGTGTCCTCACCGCGATGGTACCCTAGACTAGCTCGTCCACCGGTGCATATCACAAAAATGATACTGGGTTGCTAATTTGGGGATTTATTCACTAAAAGGTGTCATTTAGTTTTTTTATTTATTTTAAATAACTAGTATATAACCGGCGCGTTGCGAGATTGATCTATAATATATTATTATTATTATTATTTATGAAATTTTATCAAAGTTTTAGACTATTATTTTGTTTGTGGAGTATTTTTCAAATGATTTTATTTAAGCAATTATTTTATGTAGTTTTATAAATACATATTTTAGAAAAAAAAGGTGAATTTTAATAATAATAATAATAATAATAATAATAATAATAATAATAATAATAATAATAATAATAATATAGAGGATCAATAGATTATTTTTATAGGAATTTTTTTCTAATGAATTTATTTGAATAATTATTATATATGAGTTCAATATAATATTTAAAAATATGTTGAATTTTAAGAATTTAAAAAATGGTAATTTATGAGTTATTGTTTATCAAAATTTTCAATTTTTTAACTTATATTGTAGTATGCTTATAAACTTTAAACTATCATATCAGGTAATCTTTAGTTATATTTTTAAATTATTATTTTTATACACAAATATATTATCATAAATAGCAAAAACAATTCAAAAGTCAGTGTAATAAAATATAATTATAATGGTGCACACCACACCATGCCATACGCGATAAGTGCACACGCACCCTAACGTTCAACCGGAACGAGCGGATAAACAATCAATGATCAAACACGGCACTCCATAGGTATTACACAAGTATACATAACCGTATACATACTCATAATTGGAGTTTCACTATCATAGCATACCTATGAAATCCAACTCTTTTACATCATTCAAATATTACAAAAATGATCATACACACTTAGTTTCATGTTACATAACATTATCACATGTATTATAGTCCCTACGTATATCATAAAAGTCGGGGAGGAGCTCGGCTACGCTTCCGGTACCAAACTGCACTCAGGGGAATCACAAATAAAATTCTGCACAACAGGGTCCGCTTAGCGGGCCCTAGCGCGCTTAATACAACTAAATCCAGAAGTGGCGCATTTTCGCAACCCCGCTTAGCGGACTCGCGATTTTCTGGAAATGCAAACACCACCCGCTTAGCGGCCTAAGTCTGCTTAGTGAGATAACGATTTCTCAGAAAAACTCAGAACATATCAATTCTGCAATGGGGTGTTTATTCCCCTCCAAACCACCTGCATGTAGCTAACATAGATATTTAAAACAAGTAAATATCACATACTATCAACAATGAGCACCAAAACAAGTTTAACATCAAGATCATGAGTTATCTCTCAAAAATCCCTAAACCCCAATTGTGCCCAACATGCAAAACCCGAAGCTTCTATCTAAGGACTCACCTTGGACTTAATGGAGGTTAGAATGATGTTTATGCTGCCATTGGACTCCCATTAGTGCCAACACTTCACCTCTAACATCGATACACCCGTAACCACATGTTTACCCAAATTCAGCATGGATCCACCAACTTCAAACTTGTTTTTCTCCATCAATAAACAAACTATTAGGATGAAATAATATATCAAATCAAAGAGAATTTCGTTTAGAATCTGAAACTTCGAGAATGACTTGAATCGGAGTTGTGAGCAGGAAGTTATGACCATCTCACTGGGAGTTGCACCATTGTTGCGAAAATGAAACATGGCCATGAGTTCCTTCCTCTTTCTCTTTGTTTCTAAGCTCTTCACTCTAAGATTCTGATGGTTGTAACCTTTAGTCCAAACAAGGTCATATGATGGCATGCAACAAAGTTTATTGGCTATTATACCCCTCAACTAAATGATAATTACCACTATGTCATTCGATTCATTTCCAATGATTCCTTTTTATTCTAACTATATCCAATTACTTCTCTTAAAAATTTCCAAATAAAATTATATACCTCTCAAACTTAATAATATAAATATAGGGATGTTACAATAGGGACTAACTTTGCAGAAAAAAACAAAACAGGGGGGAAGAAATTATACAGAAAACTTAAAAAGGAGACTAAAATAGTGGCTTTTAAAATAGTTGGATCAAAATCAAGAAAAAGACAAAATAGAGGGACTAAAGTTGCAACTAAGCCTAAATTAAATAATAGTTTGTGAGGTAAAATAGAGAAAACTAGGTTTTAATAATTTGTATAGGTACAGACAACGTTCTTAATCTTTTATAATATGTTTATCAATCGAAAGGAGAATTGGAGATATGTTATATCCGATATTAAAGAGTGAGTAAGTTATGAATTTTTTAAAACTAATTATTTTTTAAAATAATTTGAATAACGTTTTAACAATCTAAAGTAAATCAAAGTGACTTCCTTGTTAAATAAAACTTCCACAACTTTACGTGGGTCGTCATAAATAATTTTAAAATTTTTGCATAAATTTGAAATATAATTAATGATAAAATTTATATAATATTTAAATAATAATATGAAATTTTCTGGAAATTTATTTCAATACTTGATACAAATTAAGATAAAATCCATTTTTTTTCTAAATTATGTTGCAATTTAAAACAAAATCAATTCTTATAATGTCATAATTTATTTTCCAACAAAATTAATTAATTAATGGTATAATGGATGACAATTAATACATGGATATTTGATTGATGTATAATTGTGGGACTTTGATTCAATGTGTATGATAAATACCCTATTTGTAACCTCATGTTTCTCATAAT
This sequence comes from Vicia villosa, assembly GCF_029867415.1. Classification (NCBI taxonomy): domain Eukaryota; kingdom Viridiplantae; phylum Streptophyta; class Magnoliopsida; order Fabales; family Fabaceae; genus Vicia; species Vicia villosa. The sequence goes on along the minus strand of NC_081181.1, from coordinate 109,378,607 downwards.
AAACATTCCGACAACTTGTTGAATTACTCAATTTCAAAGTTTGTACAATTCAAAGTTTTCTCTCTTTTTTCAATGGAAGTAAACGAGGTTTGTTATTCAATACACCCATCAAACTTCAATCATAGTATATTGGTTATTTTTTCGTAAGAGTAACATTAATTTTTTTTGTGATAAATCCCTTGAGACATAAAATATATTTTAATAAAACATTTGTCTCTTCTATCAAATTATATGATATATTAATTTTTCATCATATATTATGCAACTGAAGCACTAATTTTGTTATTCACTTTCTTTGTTGAAATATTATACGCGTTACATCATGAGTTAACTTATATGTATTTTTAATTGGTAATATAAGGAATCTGCTTCGAATATCGGTGAAATCTTTGAAAATTGGTGCAAGAAATATGGCAAAACATACACTTCAGAGGATGAAAAGAAGTACAGATTCAAATTGTTTGCGGATTGTTATTCCAAGATGACTGAACACAATAAAATGAAAAAGTATAGTCACACGGTAGGCCTCAATCAATTTTCTGATCTCACTTGGGAAGAAACAAAATCATATTATCCCGGCACCAGTGTTACTCTTACGGATGAAATGCTTGCCACTTTGAATGAATATGAGAAGAATCACAACTAATCTCGTCAAATGTTAATGTAGTTATACTATTTATCTACTAATGATATAAAATTGTTATTTTTACTCTCTTAACATTTTTAAATATTTTTCTTCTTATATAAAGGTTAAAATTTAATTTTTTTTCTAATTAATAGAGGTGAATAATTATATATATATATATATATATATATATATATATATATATATATATATATATATATATATATATATATATATATATATATATATATATATATTCATCAAAAGTAATTATTTAATTTAGATTTCATGAAAGAGTAATTTTTGGGTTTCTAGATATTTGTAGTCTATAAAGAAGTTTAGAATCAGAAAGGATTAGGGTTTCTCTATAATCAATGGGGCATGCATTTATGTTTTTAGTGTCCTTTTGAAATATTTGATTGATCATATTAAAGTTTTTTGTTTTAAATAAAAAAACAAAATTATTATTTTTATTTAACTCAACGATTGGATTTTTATAAAAAATTTAAACTTTTGTAGTTAAAGTTATTATATTAATCGTCTAATATGTGTCCCAATATTTCACATAAATTTGGAATTAAATTACTTTTTTAATAACAATTCCCAAATTCATGTGTATATTCTAAAATTTGTCTCAAATTTTATAAATTTTAGGGTCAAAATTGACTTCATAACTACATATTAAATATGCAGATCATTATCTTAAATTTCTAGATTCAACTTAAAATTTGTCAAAGAAATTACAATAAAGATTAGGAGGACCCTAATTTGGTCTAGTCAAACAACACATATATGGTTTTAACTTTTGAGAAAATAAATAGGGAAATTTTGATATTATTTTATTTTTTAAGATTTGTAGAGATTTTATTTTAGAACTTATATTTAAAGCGATTCTTTTAAAAGAAAAAGAAATATCTTAAATAAGATTTTGAAAATTATTTTATTAATCTGAAAAAACAACTTAATTCATGATTCCTATATCCTTAATGATATGGGCTAAAATACATTGCGGGCTTTACGAAAAGATTGGTTTTAATTCATTTTTCCAAATTTTGTAGAGTATTTTTGCGAAATTATATTTGGATGAATTTAACCTTTCTTTTTGTGAAATAGATGAAGTAAGGTTTTGAAGGCTAAAATAAGGAAATTTTTGGAATATTTATATATTAATGATTTATAAGGATTTTTTTTTTGAAAATTATATACGGATGGTTTCAAAATACTTTTTTATGAAATAACTTAAATAAGATTTTAAGAGGCAGAATAAGTAAGTTTTGATTTTGTTAAATTTTTTAAAAATCGGAGATATCTTTTTGGAATTTTATATTTTAAGGGATTCCATTTTGTTTGTTTTTGTGAAATAGATAAAATAAGATTTTGAGAGGCAAAATAAGAAAAGTTTTGGTTTTGATTGAATTTTGAAGATATGGAGGAATTCTAAATGATATTTTTTAAAATAAATTAAAGGCTTAATTGCAACTTTGATCCGCCTATTTTGTCTTTTTTTTTTATATTTTGTTTCCCCCGTTTTTAAAACCACGATTTTGGTCACCTTTTGAGTTTTCTATTAAAAAAGCGACAAAAATAGGGACTAACTTTGCATAAAAAAACAAAAAAGGGGAAGAAAATTGTACCGAAAACTTAAAAAGGGGACTAAAATAGTGGCTTTTAAAATAGTTGGATCAAAACCAAGAAAAAGACAAAATAGAAAGACTAAAGTTGCAACTAAGCCTAAATTAAATAAAAGTTTGTTAGGTAAAATAGAGAGAACTAGGTTTTAATAATTTGTATAGGTACAGACAACGTTCTTAATCTTTTATAAAATGTTTACCAATCAAAAGGAGAATTGGAGATAGGTTATATCCGATATTAAAGAGTGAGTAAGTTATGGATTTTTTAAAACTAATTAATTTTTTAAATAATTTGAATAACTTTTTAACAATCTAAAGTAAATCAAAGTGACTTCCTTGTTAAATAAAAATTCCATAACTTTACGTGTGTCATCATAAATAATTTTAAAATTTTTGCGTAAATTTGAAATATAATTAATGATAAAATTTATATAATATTTAAATAATAATATGAAATTTTCTGGAAATTTATTTCAATACTTGATACAAATTAAGATAAAATCCATTTTTTTTCTAAATTATGTTGCAATTTAAAACAAAATCAATTCTTATAATGCCATAATTTATTTTCCAACAAAATTAATTGATTAATGGTATAATGGATGACAATTTATACATGGATATTTGATTGATGCATAATTGTGGGACTTTGATTCAATGTGTATGATAAATACCCTATTTGTAACCTCATGTTTCTCATAATAAACATTCCGACAACTTGTTGAATTACTCAATTTCAAAGTTTGTAAATTCAAAGTTTTCTCTCTTTTTTCAATGGAAGTAAACGAGGTTTGTTATTCAATACACCCATCAAACTTCAATCATAGTATATTGGTTATTTTTTTCGTAAGAGTAACATTAATTTTTTTTCCGATAAATCCCTTGAGACATAAAATATATTTTAATAAAACATTTGTCTCTTCTATCAAATTATATGATATATTAATTTTTCATCATATATTATCAGTGGCGGATTTAGAAAATTTTTATAATGGGGGCAAAAAAATCTATATTCATTGGTGAAATTTTTGTATATAGTATATACAATTTTATGAAAAAATATTATAAAATAGTTTATAATTTAGATATATTTTCATTTTTAAATATAATTAATTTATAATATAATTAGAATTATTTATTCTAATAGATTACTTATAGAAGTTTCTATATTTTTTTTTTTTAATGAATTGTCTTATTTAAACAAGAAAAGCTATTTTATTATGGGGACAAATTGAAATATATATAGCATAGTTTGTAAGCAAATTAAATTTTTAGTGGGGGCTTAAGCCCCCTTAACCACATGCATAGATCCGCCCCTGTATATTATGCAATTGAAGCACTACTTTTGTTATTCACTTTCTTTGTTGAAATATTATATGCGTTACATCATGAGTTAACTTATATGTATTTTTAATTGGTAATATAAGGAATCTTCTTCGGATATCGGTGAAATCTTTGAAAATTGGTGCAAGAAATATGGCAAAACATACACTTCAGAGGATGAAAAGAAGTATAGATTCAAATTGTTTGCGGATTGTTATTCCAAGATGACTGAACACAATAAAATGAAAAAGTATAGTCACACGGTAGGCCTCAATCAATTTTCTGATCTCGCTTGGGAAGAAACAAAATCATATTATCCCGGCACCAGTGTTACTCTTACGGATGAAATGCTTGCCACTTTGAATGAATATGAGAAGAATCACAACTAATCTCGTCAAATATTAATGTAGTTAAACTTTTTATCTACTAATGATATAAAATTGTTATTTTTACTCTCTTAACATTTTTAAATATTTTTCTTCTTATATAAAGGTTAAAATTTAATTTTTTTTCTAATTAATAGAGGTGGATAATTATATATATATATATATATATATATATATATATATATATATATATATATTCATCAAAAGTAATTATTTAATTTAGATTTCATGAAAGAGTAATTTTTGGGTTTCTAGATATTTGTAGTCTATAAAGAAGTTTAGAATCAGAAAGGATTAGGGTTTCTCTATAATCAATGGGGCATGCATTTATGTTTTTAGTGTCCTTTTGAAATATTTGATTGATCATATTAAAGTTTTTTGTTTTAAATAAAAAAACAAAATTATTATTTTTATTTAACTCAACGATTGGATTTTTATAAAAAATTTAAACTTTTGTAGTTAAAGTTATTATATTAATCGTCTAATATGTGTCCCAATATTTCACATAAATTTGGAATTAAATTACTTTTTTAATAACAATTCCCAAATTCATGTGTATATTCTAAAATTTTGTCTCAAATTTTATAAATTTTAGGGTCAAAATTGACTTCATAACTACATATTAAATATGCAGATCATTATCTTAAATTTCTAGATTCAACTTAAAATTTATCAAAGAAATTACAATAAAGATTAGGAGGACCCTAATTTGGTCTAGTCAAACAACACATATATGGTTTTAACTTTTGAGAAAATAAATAGGGAAATTTCAATATTATTTTATTTTTTAAGATTTGTAGAGATTTTATTTTAGAACTTATATTTAAAGCGATTCTTTTAAAAGAAAAAGAAATATCTTAAATAAGATTTTGAAAATTATTTTATTAATCTGAAAAAACAACTTAATTCATGATTCCTATATCCTTAATGATATGGGCTAAAATACATTGCGGGCTTTACGAAAAGATTGGTTTTAATTCATTTTTCCAAATTTTGTAGAGTATTTTTGCGAAATTATATTTGGATGAATTTAACCTTTTTTTTTGTAAAATAGATGAAGTAAGGTTTTGAAGGCTAAAATAAGGAAATTTTTGGAATATTTATATATTAATGATTTATAAGGATTTTTTTTTTGAAAATTATATACGGATGGTTTCAAAATACTTTTTTATGAAATAACTTAAATAAGATTTTAAGAGGCAGAATAAGTAAGTTTTGATTTTGTTAAATTTTTTAAAAATCGGAGATATCTTTTTGGAATTTTATATTTTAAGGGATTCCATTTTGTTTGTTTTTGTGAAATAGATAAAATAAGATTTTGAGAGGCAAAATAAGAAAAGTTTTGGTTTTGATTGAATTTTGAAGATATGGAGGAATTCTAAATGATATTTTTTAAAATAAATTAAAGGCTTAATTGCAACTTTGATCCGCCTATTTTGTCTTCTTTTTTTTATATTTTATTTCCGCCGTTTTTAAAACCACGATTTTGGTCACCTTTTGAGTTTTCTATTGAAAAAGCGACAAAAATAGGGACTAACTTTGCATAAAAAAACAAAAAGGGGAAGAAAATTGTACCGAAAACTTAAAAAGGGACTAAAATAGTGGCTTTTAAAATAGTTGGATCAAAACCAAGAAAAAGACAAAATAGAAAGACTAAAGTTGCAACTAAGCCTAAATTAAATAAAAGTTTGTTAGGTAAAATAGAGAAAACTAGGTTTTAATAATTTGTATAGGTACAGACAGACAACGTTCTTAATCTTTTATAAAATGTTTATCAATCAAAAGGAGAATTGGAGATAGGTTATATCCGATATTAAAGAGTGAGTAAGTTATGGATTTTTTAAAACTAATTAATTTTTTAAATAATTTGAATAACTTTTTAACAATCTAAAGTAAATCAAAGTGACTTCCTTGTTAAATAAAAATTCCATAACTTTACGTGTGTCATCATAAATAATTTTAAAATTTTTGCGTAAATTTGAAATATAATAAATGATAAAATTTATATAATATTTAAATAATAATATGAAATTTTCTGGAAATTTATTTCAATACTTGATACAAATTAAGATAAAATCCATTTTTTTTCTAAATTATGTTGCAATTTAAAACAAAATCAATTCTTATAATGTCATAATTTATTTTCCAACAAAATTAATTGATTAATGGTATAACGGATGACAATTTATACATGGATATTTGATTGATGCATAATTGTGGGACTTTGATTCAATGTGTATGATAAATACCCTATTTGTAACCTCATGTTTCTCATAATAAACATTCCGACAACTTGTTGAATTACTCAATTTCAAAGTTTGTACAATTCAAAGTTTTCTCTCTTTTTTCAATGGAAGTAAACGAGGTTTGTTATTCAATACACCCATCAAACTTCAATCATAGTATATTGTTTATTTTTTTCGTAAGAGTAACATTAATTTTTTTCCCGATAAATCCCTTGAGACATAAAATATATTTTAATAAAACATTTGTCTCTTCTATCAAATTATATGATATATTAATTTTTCATCATATATTATGCAACTGAAGCACTACTTTTGTTATTCACTTTCTTTGTTGAAATATTATATGCGTTACATCATGAGTTAACTTATATGTATTTTTAATTGGTAATATAAGGAGTCTTCTTCGGATATCAGTGAAATCTTTGAAAATTGGTGCAAGAAATATGGCAAAACATACACTTCAGAGGATGAAAAGAAGTACAGATTCAAATTGTTTGCGGATTGTTATTCCAAGATGACTGAACACAATAAAATGAAAAAGTATAGTCACACGGTAGGCCTCAATCAATTTTCTGATCTCACTTGGGAAGAAACAAAATCATATTATCCCGGCACCAGTGTTACTCTTACGGATGAAATGCTTGCCACTTTGAATGAATATGAGAAGAATCACAACTAATCTCGTCAAATATTAATGTAGTTAAACTTTTTATCTACTAATGATATAAAATTGTTATTTTTACTCTCTTAACATTTTTAAATATTTTTCTTCTTATATAAAGGTTAAAATTTAATTTTATTCTAATTAATAGAGGTGGATAATTATATATATATATATATAATATATATATATATATATATATATATATATATATATATATATATATATATATATATATATATATATATATATATATATATATATATATATATATATATTCATCAAAAGTAATTATTTAATTTAGATTTCATGAAAGAGTAATTTTTGGGTTTCTAGATATTTGTAGTCTATAAAGAAGTTTAGAATCAGAAAGGATTAGGGTTTCTCTATAATCAATGGGGCATGCATTTATGTTTTTAGTGTCCTTTTGAAATATTTGATTGATCATATTAAAGTTTTTTGTTTTAAATAAAAAAACAAAATTATTATTTTTATTTAACTCAACGATTGGATTTTTATAAAAAATTTAAACTTTTGTAGTTAAAGTTATTATATTAATCGTCTAATATGTGTCCCAATATTTCACATAAATTTGGAATTAAATTACTTTTTTAATAACAATTCCCAAATTCATGTGTATATTCTAAAATTTGTCTCAAATTTTATAAATTTTAGGGTCAAAATTGACTTCATAACTACATATTAAATATGCAGATCATTATCTTAAATTTCTAGATTCAACTTAAAATTTGTCAAAGAAATTACAATAAAGATTAGGAGGACCCTAATTTGGTCTAGTCAAACAACACATATATGGTTTTAACTTTTGAGAAAATAAATAGGGAAATTTCGATATTATTTTATTTTTTAAGATTTGTAGAGATTTTATTTTAGAACATATATTTAAAGCGGTTCTTTTAAAAGAAAAAGAAATATCTTAAATAAGATTTTGTAAATTATTTTATTAATCTGAAAAAACAACTTAATTCATGATTCCTATATCCTTAATGATATAGGCTAAAATACATTGCGGGCTTTACGAAAAGGTTGGTTTTAATTCATTTTTCCAAATTTTGTAGAGTATTTTTGCGAAATTATATTTGGATGAATTTAACCTTTCTTTTTGTGAAATAGATGAAGTAAGGTTTTGAAGGCTAAAATAAGGAAATTTTTGGAATATTTAAATATTAATTATTTATAAGGATTTTTTTTTTTGGAAATTATATACGGATGGTTTCAAAATACTTTTTTATGAAATAACTTAAATAAGATTTTAAGAGGCAGAATAAGTAAGTTTTGATTTTGTTAAATTTTTTAAAAATCGGAGATATCTTTTTGGAATTTTATATTTTAAGGGATTCCATTTTGTTTGTTTTTGTGAAATAGATAAAATAAGATTTTGAGAGCCAAAATAAGAAAAGTTTTGGTTTTGATTGAATTTTGAAGATATGGAGGAATTCTAAATGATATTTTTTAAAATAAATTAAAGGCTTAATTGCAACTTTGATCCGCCTATTTTGTCTTCTTTTTTTTTTTATATTTTGTTTCCCCCGTTTTTAAAACTACGATTTTGGTCACCTTTTGAGTTTTCCATTGAAAAAGCGACAAAAATAGGGACTAACTTTGCATAAAAAAACAAAAAAGGGGAAGAAAATTGTACAGAAAACTTAAAAAGGGGACTAAAATAGTGACTTTTAAAATAGTTGGAACAAAACCAAGAAAAAGACAAAATAGAAAGACTAAAGTTGCAACTAAGCCTAAATTAAATAAAAGTTTGTTAGGTAAAATAGAGAAAACTAGGTTTTAATAATTTGTATAGGTACAGACAACGTTCTTAATCTTTTATAAAATGTTTATCAATCAAAAGGAGAATTGGAGATAGGTTATATCCGATATTAAAGAGTGAGTAAGTTATGGATTTTTTAAAACTAATTATTTTTTAAATAATTTGAATAACTTTTTAACAATCTAAAGTAAATCAAAGTGACTTCCTTGTTAAATAAAAATTCCACAACTTTACGTGTTTCATCATAAATAATTTTAAAATTTTTGCGTAAATTTGAAATATAATTAATGATAAAATTAATATAATATTTAAATAATAATATGAAATTTTCTGGAAATTTATTTCAATACTTGATACAAATTAAGATAAAATCTATTTTTTTTTCTAAATTATGTTGCAATTTAAAACAAAATCAATTCTTATAATGTCATAATTTATTTTCCAACAAAATTAATTGATTAATGGTATAACGGATGACAATTTATACATGGATATTTGATTGATGCATAATTGTGGGACTTTGATTCAATGTGTATGATAAATACCCTATTTGTAACCTCATGTTTCTCATAATAAACATTCCGACAACTTGTTGAATTACTCAATTTCAAAGTTTGTACAATTCAAAGTTTTCTCTCTTTTTTCAATGGAAGTAAACGAGGTTTGTTATTCAATACACCCATCAAAAGGAGAACTGGAGATAGGTTATATCCGATATTAAAGAGTGAGTAAGTTATGAATTTTTTAAAACTAATTATTTTTTAAATAATTTGAATAACTTTTTAACAATCTAAAGTAAATCAAAGTGACTTCCTTGTTAAATAAAAATTCCACAACTTTACGTGTGTCATCATAAATAATTTTTAAATTTTTGCGTAAATTTGAAATATAATTAATGATAAAATTTATATATTTAATGATAAAATTTTGCATAAATTTGAAATATAATTAATGAAAAAAATTAATGATAAAATTTCAAAAAGAATAGCAAAAAAAATTCAAAAGTCAGTGTAATAAAATATGATTATATTTATACACAAAAATGTTATCATAAATAATTATCACTATTCTATCAACCAGAACCCATTAAAAAATTTGTATTTAAAATTACGGTTAGCTGGAAATTTTGACCTTTGATAAAGGTGATTTAAGGATGTCATGATTTAAACAAATTAGCATAAAATGTGGCTTCATAAAGCTATTTTATATTTATCCTTGTAAGAGGAATAAATGCGTCGAAGTGAAATCCAAATCAAGTGTATGATAGAGATATTTTTGGAATATGGAGAAGTTTACTTTGACAGCTACGTTGGATAATTTCAAAGCTTCGAGCGGTAAAGTTTGAAATTTGAATTAGTTCCTTTTTCGCCAGAAAGACGTGTGGTATCATTAAAAGATCTTGTCATTTGAAATATCGAACGTGGCATACATTTGTGTAGAGACCGTTAGGGTCGGAATATTATAAATAGGAGTCTTAGATATTAGGATTCGTGTGTTTTGCATTGTATACAAAAAATCACTCAAATACTCGAAGTACCGGAGCGAGAGAAAAGAGTTTGCTGATTATGTATGTATAACAACACAATTACTTTCATTTAAAGTTATTATTTTTCATTATTGCCATTCAATCTTTTGTCTTTTATTTTCCTTTACTTTAAGTCAGACTGTAATACCCGGTATTATAATTGTCCAATTACCAATTCTAAATTAAATTGAGATGAGTAATGGATAAATATGATACACATTCTTACTAATAGGTTTATCACTTAAACCATGTCAATTAGTGAGAATGAGGGTATTATGGACATTTCCCACTTAAATGAGAATTAAGACTTGTTTGGCTTTTTCATGTTTCTAACCATTTGAACACAAAACCAGAATTTGGAAAGAATAGAAGAAGAAGAAGAAGGAAACGTGGAAGAGGGAGGAAGAGAGAAAAAGCTTCATTCTTGCATGCAATAGAATCTGTCCAAGCTCTATCTCTATCATTTTCTTCTGCACTCAGCCTCATCATCATCATCTTCATCCCCTTCTAAGGTGAGTCCTTAGATAGAAACTATGGGCTTTGCATGTTGGGGTTTCTATTTGGGGTTTAGGGATTGTGTGATGATTAATGAATCAATGAAGCTGATTATGTTGTATTGCCTTAAATCCTTGCTTGTTGGTGATTCTGTATATTGTGCATGTTTTAAATTCGTGGAATTTGTTAGTAATGCAGGGGATGAACTTAGAAGCATTTTTGGGACTGTCATAAAATCCTTAAAAATGCAGAAAAAATGGTTCTGGTACAGTGTAACCGGTTACGGGTTTTGGTGTAACCGGTTACGCTGTTGAAAACTGGGAAATCTGGGCATTTTGCGTGTCCGTAACCGGTTACGGGTTCTGGTGTAACCGGTTACACTGGGCGAAATAGGAAAAATCAGCGATCTTTGGAAATTCGTAACTCCCGTTTCGTGTACCCGTTTGACGCGTACCATATACCGTTAGAAAGCTAACGAGATGTACTAATTAGGAAAATTAGTCTTGGTTTCTAAATAATATTTTTCGATATATCTGGCGCACCTTCAGTTAAGTGCGACACTGATAACATGTGAATTATGTATATTTAGACTGAATTTATTTCATTATCCTTGACTGCTGTGTTATAACATTATGTGTTATACATGAAAATATGAGGACACCATCGTTTTGGTTAAACGATTGGTTTGATTGTATTGTTTGTGACCTTGACATTACGTCATATTTCCGTATGTTTGAATCGAAGTGGCCGGAAGGCTAGATTGGGATGCTACTCCGACTTTGTGGTCAATGAGTCTTCCCGGACCGTGTAGTCCAATGGAATAACCCGTTCATGTGTATTGTTCGATAAGGTGTGCATCTGAGCTACCGTTGCAGTGTGCTCGTGAGTGTCGTACGGGGTTCTTACTCACTTGGCGTTAACACACTTGCGTGCTCGATATGGTGGGGTTATGCGGCCATGTAGGCTAATGCATAATGAGGTAACTCACCTTTAGTGAAGTCACGTAGACTAATACTAGGCTTTCGCCCGATGGGCTCAGGCGTCAAGGTGGCGGTTTGTACTCGGCGTAACTCACTTGCGTGAAGAAGGTTAATGGGACAATGACGCCAATTAGGCTAAGGTCATCTCGCGTCCATTTAGGCTTGTGCGAACCCGTTTAATCGTCTTGCAGTGTGCTTGTACAAGTCCCTTGACAATAGGCAGGAGGTTACTCATCGAGGATGCATTTATTCCATAATCAAGCCGAGGTTTATTTACACTTCTGGATTCCCCGTGTGTGGATGCGGGTTTGCATACTTGTTTGCTATATGGTGTGTATTTGTTTGAGGCAAGTCCAATGGTGGATGAGCCACTTTGTTTACTCCGTATTTGTACCGGAAGTGAGAATAGCCCCGAATCCATGGTGGATTCGCTCATCATTTGTATGATCCCTATAGATCCGAGCGGACTAATAGGATAGGCGGACTCACTGAGATTTAGTAATCTCATCCCATTCCAATTATTTCTTTTCAGGTGGCTCGAGGCAAGATCGCGGTAAGGGAAAGATGGATTAGATCTTTTGGCGATGCTTGGATGTTTCTTTTAGTTCCTTATTGTACTTACTAGTTATTGTATTTTGGATATGTACTGATATGATGTACTTATATTTTGGCAATGATACATTCGGCTTATGTATTCGTGTACTTCTATTTCCGCTGCAAACATTATGTAATTGTTGTCTTGTGAACCATATTTAATACTTTATGCATATTATTCTAGACATATATGTGTGGGGTGTTACAGTTGGTATCAGAGCAGGTCGATCCTCGACTTTGCTAAGATGCATCATAATGCAGTACAATTCTGCCTCATATGTGTATAATCAGTATGATTCCTTATGTCTTATTTATGGCATTGAGTCTGATCAACTTGATTCCATGCGTAGGATAGACAGGGAGATGGCTGAGCAACGCAGAGGTCCCGGAAGGCCCAGAACTAGGAATGTGGAGCCCGAGCAAACATCCGGAAATGCAGGCGTGCCTTGGCAACAGATGATGCAGCAGATGATGCAGCAAAATCAGATGATGGCTCAAATGATGCAAGGCATGCAGGGACAACAACCTCCTACCCAAGTTCCCGTTCCTCAGGCTGCAGCTAGACCAGACTTTCGTGCTTTCTTCAGGATGGATCCTCCGGAGTTTGTTGGCGGACTTGACTCTCTTTTGGACCATGATTGGCTAGCTGGTATGGAAAGGGTGTTCCAAGCTATTCAGTGTACTGAAGAAGAAAAGGTGATCTTTGCTACTCAGAAGATGAAGGGACCGGCTCTTAGGTGGTGGAACACTGCATCTACCTATTTCACCAAACAAGAGATTCCTAAGGATTGACAACACTTCAAAGTAGCATTCTTGGAGAAGTATTTCCCTAATAGTGTGAGGACTCAGAAGGAGCGAGAATTCCAGAACTTCAAGCAAGGTGACATGTCTGTTTCGGAATATGCAGAGAAGTTCGAAGACATGGCTGATTACTCCCGACAAGCCGTTTATGCTCCAGATGAACTATGGAAGATCGATCCGTTTATGATGGGTTTGAGGGCCGACATTGCTCATAGTGCTTCCCAAAGAGAGTTTACTACTTATGCTGAATGTTTAAGACAATGTTATGTTGTTGAAAACAGCTTGAAGAGGGTCCAAGAAGAGAGGAACCAGAACAGGGCTAATTTTAGGGAGCAAGGAAGATCTACTCAACACTTGAGGCCTCGTAATCCTCCATCAAAGAAGAAGCAGGTTTATGGTGATCAATCGGCTCAACCGCCCCATTGTCGCAAGTGTGGTAGGAAGCATACCGGGGAGTGCAAGTACGCTTCTGTGACTTGTTTTAGATGTGGCGAGCAGGGCCACATAGCCCCACAATGTCCACAAAAGAAGATTCCTGAGAAGACTGCAGGTCGTGTTTACACTTTGGATTCAAGGAAGGCTAAGGGAAACCACAACCTCATCGTGGGTACGTGTTATGTTAACTGTCATACCCCAAAATTTGCCCATACATTTTCTCCTATTCAAGTTCAAATCAAAACACAATGCTCTTAAACACATTCTCCTACACAAGGCTCTGAAACTAGGGTTTGACTTATTCAAAGGAAAAATCAGTGAATCATTGGCTCCAAAGCATCTCATATTATCTCTATGACAAATATCAAAGCTCAATTCAGAGGAATGGTCACTCAATTGTTCAGAAAGTCAACAGTCGACTAGTTAACCTAAAGAATTCAACTGTGGTCAAAGTAAAGTCAAAACTTCTGATTTTTTGTCAAGATCCTCATATTGAAGCACCATTCACCATTTGATCAATAATTGATCATGGTTCATCAATGAAAGATCAAAAAACAACAAATCAAAAAGTTTCTAAATTAGGGTTTTGTATAGGAAAAGTCAATTGAACTTTGACCAGCCATAACTCCCACATGGAACATCCAAAATTTTCCATCCAAAGCTCATTTTGAAGGAAATTTGATTCTCTACAAAATTGCGTCTCACACGCCAAGTCTAAAAATGCTTCATTTGAGAGACATGGACCAAAACATTATAGGTCCTTTTCAAAAGTTAACAAAAGGACACTTTTTTCCAAAGGACATAAAAGGAGCATGGAAAATGATTTTGATATGAGACCAAAGACACTGGTTAGAGGACTCCTTAAGGTTTCCAAAAAGTCCACAAGCTTGAAAAATATTGAGATATGGAGAAATGGCATGATGCACAAGTTCACCTATTTTTCAAAGGGTGTAAAGCCTAAAACTCAAGATATTTCTAAATGGGCTTGCATTCTTTTTGATTTACCCTCATCACAAGTCCATCCACGTGTTAAAAACAAAGACCTCTTATTTTTCATAATTTTCATTAATTATTTATGATTCTAATTTATTTAAATCATGATTTAATTATATAAAATATGAAAAATAATGAAAGACTTAATTTTCCTTCAATTTCAACATCATTAATCATCAAAATATTTCGATATTCTTTCAAAATTCGTACAAAAGCAAATTGGTAGAAAAAGATTGAAATTTGCCAAATTTGGAAATCTTAACAAATCAAATTTTCTCAAATTTCCAATCAAAGATTCAAGGAGATTCTTTCTAGTTTTATTAACCCTAATCACTCTCCTGTAAATACATAACAAGTCCAAGGTACAAGGGGACGAAAAATTCTGCCTCAAGAACCATAAATCCGTGCACAAAAGTTCAAAGAAATCTCAAATTGGAATTCTGAGTTAGAGGCCGATTTGTGGCGTTCCATTGATCCAAACACTTGCCTCAAGTCTCCCTGAAGCTAACTGGACCATTGTACGAGAACGACACCTCCAGAAATCTCCCTAATTACTCACGGTTTGCGTTTTTCTAAATTGCCTCGATTCCAATAATTTGTGCATTATCATTGAATTTTGTTTGCATATTCGTAATCATGTTCATATTCTTATGGATTCTGGAGCTTGAATTGTGTTTTCATGCGTGATTGTACGATCTGCCATAGCTAGGGTTTTTAGGTTCGAAAGAGGGCTTTCATATTGAGGTAAAATTAGGCCAAAATTCGGTTGTCAATGAATTCGTGATCTCTGGACGATCACGTTGGTATAGTCGCGAAGAATTTTTGTGTCGTTTTGGGCATTCTATGATCTTTGCAGGTGTGATAGATGTGAGTTTCTATAGCGCTGCTGCAAAAAGCGCTATAAAAAGTGTTTTCCAGATTTCTCAAGGAGGAAGACGATGGCGAGTCTCCTCCGGGTTGGTTCCCCATGCGCGCGTAGCAAATTCAAAAGCTGGAGTGTAATACGGTGAACTGACTTTTATTATTTCGCAAACAATGTTGCGGTGAGCAAGAGTCGCCACCGACTTTTATTTTGTCCAATTTCAGGAAAGGTAAAAAGAACAGAAAAAAGACCTTTTTTAGAAGAAACGGGCTCGGGGGGTAAGTTATGAAAAGGGAAGGTGTAAGCACCCTTTTCATCCACAGTTCTCTGTGGGCTCTTAGTTTGCTTAGCTCATGTTTGTTTTTTGTTTGTTTGGAAAAGAGATTTTTGAAGAGAAAATGACTTTAGCTTAAAAACGTAGCCTTTGTTTTTTTGAAAGAGGTGTGAGAAACAGTTTTTTTGTTTTGAGCAAGCAAACTAGGAGCACTACCCTATACTTTGTCTTTTCTATGCTTTTTAAATTTCCTAGGACTAACCATACCATTTATGGGTAGGTAGTTCCTTTTCATTGGACGTGCGGGACAATCGAAGGGTCATCGGAGGTCGTTGAAAGCAACAGCTAGAGGTACCTTTAGCAAATTTGAAGGGATAATCATCGTTTCGTAGGCAACCATTCGAGTGAATAGATCATATATTTGTAGGCAACATCGAGGGTCATCGAGGGACTTATGATCTTTGTGATGATTTTTGAATCGAGGGGCGTTTGCTATTGGTACCTCTATATTCGAGGGACACGACCGTTTTTATTCGTAAGGCAACCAAGAGGGGAGTACCCTAGAGGTGAGTGTGTGAACAAGTAAAAAGAGTGTGTTATTTTCAGTTATTTTAATCTTGATGTTAGCGAGCTACGATTTTGAAGTCTTTTCACTCCCTATTTTACTAACACACGCAAATATATATAGTGCAGGAAAATAAATGCAGAAATTAAAGATCCTAACTATTACAGGGCTTCGGGGAGGGGATTACATAACCAAAAACGGGGATGCGAAAAATAAAAAGGTGCGGAAAGTAAAATCCTAATTAACTATTACAAACCCAAATTAATTAAAATTGCAAATTATAAATATCCATAAAATACGAGAGTCTCAGCATCAAGTGGTACCTCGCAATCAACAAAAAGGTGTTAGTACGGATATATACAACATGATGTACGAGAAACTGTATTACCAATCGATTAAGACCAATTAAAAAGCGTATTATAATTTTTAAAAGGAAATAATATTTTTGATATTATACGTAAAATAAAATCTAAGTTAGCATTTTTTGTATTTTTGAATTCATAAAAAAAACAAGAAGTTATTACAATAAAATAAACAAATAGACATAAAACTATTTAGAATGGGCTAAGAAAGTAGTAAAGAGGGAGGTGTAAATTCGTTTGGGCTTAAAAAAAAAAGGGTTTGGCCCATAATGATTTAAAAAGAAACCTAGAGGCTAAAACAAAAAGGGGATCCGCCCCCATCTGGTGTTTCAATCGGTGTGAGGTCTAAAAATAAAGCCAATATATTTGACTTTTCAAACATCCCCAGGTCCAATCGTGGCGTGACAAGTGTCTTTTTTTAAAAATAGAATAAAAAAATTAGCACCAATATACACGCTCAGCACCAAAAGAAAGGGGAAAGCGTT
Source organism: Vicia villosa (assembly GCF_029867415.1). Lineage (NCBI taxonomy): Eukaryota > Viridiplantae > Streptophyta > Magnoliopsida > Fabales > Fabaceae > Vicia > Vicia villosa. The sequence goes on along the minus strand of NC_081181.1, from coordinate 109,361,578 downwards.
TTCTTCTTCTTTGCACTTCCCCTGCAATCGCTCAACTCTCTCTTTATCCTCTTATCAATTTCCAGTAAAATAACAACACAGAATCTGATCTTCAACCACTCAACATGAAAAAAACTAAAACCAAAAATTAAAGGAGGGGTGGCTTACCGGTGGAGGAACTCAATCGGAAGAGAGGGTGGTGGTGATGCTCTTCACAGAGGCGGCACGGTTGTGATCCGGGTACGGCGTATCATCGGAATCTACGATTCGCCGACCGGTGTGGGCTGATAGTGGTGGTGGATGCGCCTGTTGTTGCGGCGGTGTAAGCTGTTTATGAGTTGTAAACGTGATGGCTTGATCAATGATGATGAAGTTGTGTGAATCGTTGTCGTCGTATACGGATCAACAAGGATTTGTTGTTGAGGTGATGGTGTTGTTCTATTTTTGGCTTGAACATGGATTGAAGAGGAATAAAGATGATTTCTGTGTGTAATTCCTTTCCTGCATAAAAAAACAAATTTGTTAGAATTTATAAAAGATGTATATTGTTTCTCAAAATGCAAGCTGTTGTTATAAGATTTTGTTGATGATGTTGTTAATTTCGTATGTTGTTGTTTCATGATGAAGACCCGTAATTTCATCCTTCCTTCTTCTTTATCCGTGTGTTGCAGGGACTACTTGCAAATAAGTTAGGATCTGCAATGAATTTTGTTAAGTCTTAGAAAGAAAAAAAAATTTCAAAAGTGATATGATTTTTTGTGTAAGAATGTAATGTATAAAGCTAGAATAAAATAATAAGAATTTATTAACATAAAAAACTTGTTCCAGAAAAATATGTATGCATAGAAAATATAATTAGCACAACATTATTATATGGTGGAAAAAGTTTGATGCACGGTCCTTGTATGTCCAGAATGTGAGGCTATTTGAGTGAGGCATATTTCGATGATGACGGTAGTGATGGAATGTATGTACGGTAAAGGTTAGTGTATAAAAAAAATGGTGTTTTACATAAAAGAATTTTATAGAAAAATTGTTAGGTTGGTGAATAAAGTTTTATTTTTAAGACACAAGAACCATCAGAATAATCATCATTTAGTTTAACAATTAAAATTAAAACGATAATAAAATAAAAGAGAAGGGCCTCATAAGTTAATCATCGGCCAAGAACATTGTAAAAAATCATTTAAAAAAAGGGAGAGGCCTCAGATCAGGTGTCATCATTGGCCAAAATTGTTATGAAGAAAATAGCGTAGAGATTTAGAAAAAAAGGTTTGGAAAAGTGTATGGGAGGTTATAGAATGGTGAGAATTGTGAGAAAATTGTTTGTTAGGGTTAGAAAATTGTTGATGAAAAATATGAAGGTGGAGTGCTCTATTTATAGAGTGGAATTAGGTCAACACCGATCCTAAAAAGGAAATGATCCAACTCAAAAGGCCCATGGACCTTCTTGATCCCCAAGATTAAGAACCTGGACGTACTTGTGTCCAGGTGCGTTCAGGTGCAAAAAAAAGATTAAAAAATAGTTTTAAAATATAAAAATACACTAAATGGGAATTGAACCCGTGACCTTTTACTTACTTCTTAAGAAACTGAGCTATGTTATTTATTTGAAATAAAAAGCCAATTGAAAGTATGTGAAGCATTGGTCAACATTTTTCTATTTATTAAAATATAACAATTTAATAGTAAACTATTATATTTTAAAATAGACTTAAAATTCATGATGTCAATGTAAATGAATTCAAGATTTTTATAAAACTCAATTTTTAACATAGTTTTGAATTTTTGAAAAGTGCGGGCAAATTTTTGGGGTACAACAGCTGCCCCTGTTCAATCTTCTTAAACCTGAAGAGGTAGATTGGCATGTTCGTCATTCGTGATCTGAAGGTGGAAGAGGATTGAACACTTAAGTGCCCAAAAATTTGCACTCGCCGGTGCGGGAAGTAATGATGCTGGAGATGGGCTTAAAGATGCCATCCAGATGTTGACAGAGTGTTGTTTGAGATGGGCTTAAAGATGCCATCTAGGTGTTGACAGAGTATTGTCTAAAGCAGACGCTTTTAGACTGAGTCATATGCATTGATTGTGTCTTAAGGGGAGATTCATCAAAATGAAGTAATGTCTTATAGAAGACTACCTGAAGAGGTTCCTAAATAGGGTAGATCACTGACTGATGTAAAGGAGATTTAGGCTTTAAACAAAGCTCGGGAAGAATTGTCTTGTAGAAGATTAGCTGAGAAGCTCCTTGAAAGGACAATAGATATCTTAGAAAAGATTGGATAAATGTGTTAAAGAAGATTTCCTAAAAAGGTGGAGATATGTCTTAGAGAAGACTACCGAGAAAGACCATGATATGTCTTGAACAAGACTAATCTAGAAAGGTATGACATGTCTTAAACAAGACTGGCCTAGAAAGGCTCCTGGAAAGGATATGATATGTCTTAAACAAGACTGACCTAACAAGGTTGATAAACGTCTTAGAAAAGACTACCTAGAAAGGTTGATAAACGTCTTAGAAAAGACTGACCTAGAAAGGTTGATAAACGTCTTAGAAAATACTACCTAGAAAGGTTGATAAACGTCTTAGAAAAGACTACCTAGAAAGGTTGATAAACGTCTTAGAAAAGACTACCTAGAAAGGTTGATAAACGTCTTAGAAAAGACTGACCTAGAAAGGTTGATAAACGTCTTAGAAAAGACTACCTAGAAAGGTTGATAAACGTCTTAGAAAAGACTACCTAGAAAGGTCTTAGAAAAGACTACCTAGAAAGGTTGATAAACGTCTTAGAAAAGACTACCTAGAAAGGTTGATAAACGTCTTAGAAAAGACTACCTAGAAAGGTTGATAAATGTCTTAGAAAAGACTACCTAGAAAGGTTGATAAACGTCTTAGAAAAGACTACCTAAAAAGGTTCCTATAAAGGATGGGAAATTCTTTGAATTATCTTTGGAGAAGGACCTGGAATGAAGCATCAGAATCGTATTTATGTCTTGAATGAGCGTTAAGATTGAATTTGTTGATACAATCGTCTTTGCACTGTATCTGGATGATGATGTTCTTTTGATTAGGAAATGACCTGAAAAGGCAAAAATTAGTTTTATGCACTGCCATGATGCATGTATTGTGTAATGAGGTTCTCGAAATAAACGAGAATGTTGTATGTTATGTATGTAATGTGAATGAGGTTCTCGAAATAAACGAGAATGTTGTATGTTATGTATGTATTGTGAATGATGCATGGATGGACTATATAGTCGAAGCATATTGGTAACTTTGTATAGCAATTGCTGGTTGAGAAAAAAAATATTTGTATGCTGCTGGAGATGATGACAAGGTGATTGTGTTGAGAATTCCTGTCTTCTGTTCGAGAATATCTAGCTGGGGATTTTTATTGCCGCTTGGGGATGAAAGTAGCTTGAGTAATTTGAGAGAGATGGATAACTGACCAAGTTTCCATTGTGAGTGCCAACTTTACTGGGAACAGCAAGTTTGAATAAACCATGTTGGAGAAGAAGATTTTATCGGAGAGCCTGTAGTATTGGGGAGATAAGTCTCTGTTAGGAAGAGATTACTTAAAGATAACTCCTCGAGGATTACTCTGTGGGGATATTGTTGTGAAAGCAACTTTATGGGTAAGATCCCTTGAGATTTCAATTTTCATTTCCCCCATGTCACTTGCTGTTGGAAAACATTTTCTTAACCATATGTGGCCCTTTGCATGGGGAAGTCTATCTGCCCCTGGAGTTGGTAACCTGGTACACTTGATTCTTGAGATTACTGAAATTAGAACTTCGAAGGAGATACTGATCCTGCTGCTAGTAGCTAAATAGCTTTTGCTGAGATTTGTGGCTAATGCAACATGCCCGAAATGATAGGCTTGCCTCTCTGACTGTTTAGTGCCTTTGAGAGATTCTCTGAATCTTGACTTGATTGCCCCAGATGAATGAGATAATAACATGTCCTGCCCCTTGTATATACAAGATTTTGATTGACTGTGTCAGGCGTACGAGACATCTCTGCAACTTTATCTGTCGGGAGGACTTTTTGAGATTCGTGCTATCATAAGCAACATGCCCATGTCTCATGAACTTATGGATCATGCCCCTGATTGATCAGGGTTGGAGGTAATTTCACCTGTGCTTGGGTGAATGCCCCTGATTGCCCAAGGCTTCTGAGAGATTCTTTGAATCTTGACCTGATTGCCCCAGATAACTACGCGCTTACTCAACAGAGTATTTTGACTGCTTTTTTTTTTTTTTTTTAGGGTGATCAAAATTTGAGATATTCTTGCTCAAACTCAACGGAGTTCTGAAGACAACTTTCCCCTTGAGAGGATTAAACTTTCCATCTGCAGTTCATGATGGAAGCTTTCCTGGTTTCATGTACTTGTTCATATGCAAGAATGTTTATTATGAGAAATATAATTCTAATGCAAAGTTCATGTTTGTCTTGAAGTTTTTTAAAAAAGGAATTTTTTTGAAAGGATGTCAAAACATCGATTTTTTTTGTGTGAAATATAGTGTGATACCAACTCAAGCGTTTAGCAAAACTCCTAGGAGTCAGTTTACCGTATTCTCGTTACAGTATGCTTTCGAATTAACCCTGCTTCAATTAGGACTTTTGAGGGTTGTAACGTGGCCAGGTTCACGGTTTTAGAAAAAAAAGGATTTTTAGGCTCAAAATTTTATTGGTGCCCACCCTCTTCGTGATGTTCTCCAACCTAAGTTCAGTTAACTTGATGCGATCGTTCATCCTTCAAGAGGAGTTTGAGCCGATTGAGGAATCAATGAGGTGTTTGGACATGGCAGTCACTTTACCTTTTGTATTTGGTGTCTAATCACACTACTTTGTTCTTTTGTTAAGAATCTTTTTGTTTTGCAATACTTTCATTTTTCCCTAACTTTTGCCTGGACAAATTCTTTTGAATTCCAAGTTTGAAATCCAGCGGGATGCCCCAACTTTTGCCTAAGTCATTTGTTTTCAAGTTATTGACTTAACGAGCTTTCTTTTCTCTTCTTTTTTTTTCGATTCATTTTTTTGACAAGTCGTATGATCCTGGGACGTCTTAGATTCGTTGGAAAGATTGTGACTACCTCATTTCTTGGTCGACGAGGGATAGCCATTGTTGTATCGTCATATTTTGACTGTCTATTGCGAGGGATAACCATTTCATTTTTTTAATGTCCTCAAACTTTTGAAGGATAACCGTTGTTGTATCCTTAGATGTGCACTCCTGATGAATTTTGAACGCTCGATCAAATTAACTGAACACTACCCTGCCCCTTGGTTAAATGTGAGGGTTTTTTCGTATAGAAAAGAAACTCCTACTTCAAGGCTCAAAGGGGTTGACAAGGGATTAACTTCCTTATATCTCCAGTGTTTGGGGATTTGAAACAATGCCTGTACATCATCAACAGGGTTTTACTCGAAAGCATACCATTTGAGGTTATGGGTATTATATGTCCGTCATTCTTCCTTCGGAGTTACCATGCTTTAGCACCGAGAGTTTGGTATCACCAGTAAAGAAAAACATGTTAGAGCGAGAGCGAATAAATTTTTTCAAGACAAACATATTCAATGCATCGTTATTATAGTTCAAAAACAAACAAGTATTGCATATAGACAGTATTGAACAAGAACAAGAAAGATTACGCATGAAAATGCATGAGAAATTAAGAATTGCCAACATTGAGGAGATTTTCTCCGTATGGACTTATTGCTTCAGAAGGTCCATTGAGTCGAAGGAGAACTTCAAAACTGGCCTGCAGGTGTGAATATGATAGCCTTTGCATCAATCAGGTCTTGTACCTTATCTCGGACTGGTTGACAATTACCGATCGACTGACCAAGTGCCCCAGTGTGGAAAATAAACCAGGCGTTTGTATTTGAAACTACAGATTACTTCTGGGAGAAGATTCCGACAAAGCCACACAGGAGTTGTAAGTATCCAGCTTTAGGGATTTGAGGAAGAAGATGAGAAACTCGTTGTCTGGAAACCTGTTATGCAATGATATGTATGTCAATGCATATGCAATGCTTTCAAGGATCTCTGCAACATTAAAAATGAATTTGGTTGCAGCTTTTTCTGAAGAACTTTGACTTTTCATCTTTGAACGTCCTTCTATAAGAATCAAGCTCACCATATCCAGTGGGTCATAGCCTCTGATTCGGGGTACATTACTTTTGAGTTTAAAGGCATATGGCTAAAGGAAAATAAATCCTCTCTCCCCTTGATAGGAATTGTACCCTTGAGTTTGAAGGCATCTGGCTAGAGGAAAATAAATCCTTTTGCCCCTTGATAAGAATTGTACCCTTGGACTGGAAGATATATGGCCGGAGGAAAATAAATCTCCTTGCCCCTTGATAGGAATTCTGTCCTTGATAAGAGCATCTGAAATTGTGCGCCCTAAATTCCTAAGATCCTTGAAAAGAGTTAGTCAACAGGTAATGTAAAAGCATAAGGTAGTATGAACAAGTAAGTCCTACAAACAAAACCTGCAAGGAAATCAAGTGGTTATAAACAAATCATACAAGAGTCCTTAGGTTTAAAGGCTTGCATGAAGTATGACCAGGTGACTACCCTTCCCCAATAGGTACTTCTAAGGATGAGATGAAATCAGCAACAGGTTCTACAAGTTATCCAGAATTGTCAGCCCCTCTAAAGCACCCTCGGACATGATGCATTTGCACCATGCAATGATACTTTGAAAGAGAACCTATCTGAATTGTAGCATCGGGTAGCGACTAGTTCTCAACATTTGTCAAGAGTAGTCCCCCCACTACGTTCCTAAAGGCCAGGATGTGTTAAAGGGTAACTAAAGGTCCTTGAGCTCCGGCGCACCCAAAGTTACATACATAGACCTCCCTCATTTGAGAAAGGTGTGCATATATCTATGGAGTCCTAACTCAAGCGTGAACTTCATATTGACTCATCTCCCACATATGTGAAAGAGGTCGCCATGACTGTGCCACTCCTATCTTAAGTGTACTTGAATCCGGGTATAGGATTCGTCCTTCATTTAATTCCCAAGCCACCTTGAAAAGTAAAGCAAACAAAACAAGCATATTATATGATCTAAGCTCTAAGGTAACCCCTCTTTTTATTTATCCCCAGCAGAGTCGCCAGTTCTGTAATACGGTGAACTGACTTTTATTATTTCGCAAACAATGTTGCGGTGAGCAAGAGTCGCCACCGACTTTTATTTTGTCCAATTTCAGGAAAGGTAAAAAGAACAGAAAAAAGACCTTTTTTAGAAGAAACGGGCTCGAGGGGTAAGTTATGAAAAGGGAAGGTGTAAGCACCCTTTTCATCCACAGTTCTCTGTGGGCTCTTAGTTTGCTTAGCTCATGTTTGTTTTTTGTTTGTTTGGAAAAGAGATTTTTGAAGAGAAAATGACTTTAGCTTAAAAGCGTAGCCTTTGTTTTTTTGAAAGAGGTGTGAGAAACAGTTTTTTTGTTTTGAGCAAGCAAACTAGGAGCACTACCCTATACTTTGTCTTTTCTATGCTTTTTAAATTTCCTAGGACTAACCATACCATTTATGGGTAGGTAGTTCCTTTTCATTGGACGTGCGGGACAATCGAAGGGTCATCGGAGGTCGTTGAAAGCAACAGCTAGAGGTACCTTTAGCAAATTTGAAGGGATAATCATCGTTTCGTAGGCAACCATTCGAGTGAATAGATCATATATTTGTAGGCAACATCGAGGGTCATCGAGGGACTTATGATCTTTGTGATGATTTTTGAATCGAGGGGCGTTTGCTATTGGTACCTCTATATTCGAGGGACACGACCGTTTTTATTCGTAAGGCAACCAAGAGGGGAGTACCCTAGAGGTGAGTGTGTGAACAAGTAAAAAGAGTGTGTTATTTTCAGTTATTTTAATCTTGATGTTAGCGAGCTGCGATTTTGAAGTCTTTTCACTCCCTATTTTACTAACACACGCAAATATATATAGTGCAGGAAAATAAATGCAGAAATTAAAGATCCTAACTATTACAGGGCTTCGGGGAGGGGATTACATAACCAAAAACGGGGATGCGAAAAATAAAAAGGTGCGGAAAGTAAAATCCTAATTAACTATTACAAACCCAAATTAATTAAAATTGCAAATTATAAATATCCATAAAATACGAGAGTCTCAGCATCAAGTGGTACCTCGCAATCAACAAAAAGGTGTTAGTACGGATATATACAACATGATGTACGAGAAACTGTATTACCAATCGATTAAGACCAATTAAAAAGCGTATTATAATTTTTAAAAGGAAATAATATTTTTGATATTATACGTAAAATAAAATCTAAGTTAGCATTTTTTGTATTTTTGAATTCATAAAAAAAACAAGAAGTTATTACAATAAAATAAACAAATAGACATAAAACTATTTAGAATGGGCTAAGAAAGTAGTAAAGAGGGAGGTGTAAATTCGTTTGGGCTTAAAAAAAAAAGGGTTTGGCCCATAATGATTTAAAAAGAAACCTAGAGGCTAAAACAAAAAGGGGATCCGCCCCCATCTGGTGTTTCAATCGGTGTGAGGTCTAAAAATAAAGCCAATATATTTGACTTTTCAAACATCCCCAGGTCCAATCGTGGCGTGACAAGTGTCTTTTTTTAAAAATAGAATAAAAAAATTAGCACCAATATACACGCTCAGCACCAAAAGAAAGGGGAAAGCGTTTTCTTCTTCTTTGCACTTCCCCTGCAATCGCTCAACTCTCTCTTTATCCTCTTATCAATTTCCAGTAAAATAACAACACAGAATCTGATCTTCAACCACTCAACATGAAAAAAACTAAAACCAAAAATTAAAGGAGGGGTGGCTTACCGGTGGAGGAACTCAATCGGAAGAGAGGGTGGTGGTGATGCTCTTCACAGAGGCGGCACGGTTGTGATCCGGGTACGGCGTATCATCGGAATCTACGATTCGCCGACCGGTGTGGGCTGATAGTGGTGGTGGATGCGCCTGTTGTTGCGGCGGTGTAAGCTGTTTATGAGTTGTAAACGTGATGGCTTGATCAATGATGATGAAGTTGTGTGAATCGTTGTCGTCGTATACGGATCAACAAGGATTTGTTGTTGAGGTGATGGTGTTGTTCTATTTTTGGCTTGAACATGGATTGAAGAGGAATAAAGATGATTTCTGTGTGTAATTCCTTTCCTGCATAAAAAAACAAATTTGTTAGAATTTATAAAAGATGTATATTGTTTCTCAAAATGCAAGCTGTTGTTATAAGATTTTGTTGATGATGTTGTTAATTTCGTATGTTGTTGTTTCATGATGAAGACCCGTAATTTCATCCTTCCTTCTTCTTTATCCGTGTGTTGCAGGGACTACTTGCAAATAAGTTAGGATCTGCAATGAATTTTGTTAAGTCTTAGAAAGAAAAAAAAATTTCAAAAGTGATATGATTTTTTGTGTAAGAATGTAATGTATAAAGCTAGAATAAAATAATAAGAATTTATTAACATAAAAAACTTGTTCCAGAAAAATATGTATGCATAGAAAATATAATTAGCACAACATTATTATATGGTGGAAAAAGTTTGATGCACGGTCCTTGTATGTCCAGAATGTGAGGCTATTTGAGTGAGGCATATTTCGATGATGACGGTAGTGATGGAATGTATGTACGGTAAAGGTTAGTGTATAAAAAAAATGGTGTTTTACATAAAAGAATTTTATAGAAAAATTGTTAGGTTGGTGAATAAAGTTTTATTTTTAAGACACAAGAACCATCAGAATAATCATCATTTAGTTTAACAATTAAAATTAAAACGATAATAAAATAAAAGAGAAGGGCCTCATAAGTTAATCATCGGCCAAGAACATTGTAAAAAATCATTTAAAAAAAGGGAGAGGCCTCAGATCAGGTGTCATCATTGGCCAAAATTGTTATGAAGAAAATAGCGTAGAGATTTAGAAAAAAAGGTTTGGAAAAGTGTATGGGAGGTTATAGAATGGTGAGAATTGTGAGAAAATTGTTTGTTAGGGTTAGAAAATTGTTGATGAAAAATATGAAGGTGGAGTGCTCTATTTATAGAGTGGAATTAGGTCAACACCGATCCTAAAAAGGAAATGATCCAACTCAAAAGGCCCATGGACCTTCTTGATCCCCAAGATTAAGAACCTGGACGTACTTGTGTCCAGGTGCGTTCAGGTGCAAAAAAAAGATTAAAAAATAGTTTTAAAATATAAAAATACACTAAATGGGAATTGAACCCGTGACCTTTTACTTACTTCTTAAGAAACTGAGCTATGTTATTTATTTGAAATAAAAAGCCAATTGAAAGTATGTGAAGCATTGGTCAACATTTTTCTATTTATTAAAATATAACAATTTAATAGTAAACTATTATATTTTAAAATAGACTTAAAATTCATGATGTCAATGTAAATGAATTCAAGATTTTTATAAAACTCAATTTTTAACATAGTTTTGAATTTTTGAAAAGTGCGGGCAAATTTTTGGGGTACAACATGGAGGATTCGGTGTTTGGCAGTCCACGCGTGCAGGATACACCCTCGTTCCTGCAGCCATCAGATCCGTATCCAGGCTCATCCAACGCACCAGACAACGCAGGTCCACCATGGTCCTCACGTGCGCGCCACACACAATCACCAACTAAGTTTTCCAAATTTTTTTATATTTAATTACATAAAATTATTTAGTTATTTATATGTATATATATGTTTTATTTGTTTTGTTTTTTATTTATACATGAAACATATATTACTTTCAAAACTTTTTTTTTATTGTAATTAATAATAATTACTTTATTTTTAATTATTTTCTTTTAAATATATTAATATTTAATATTTATCTTTTTCTTTTATTTGTTTTAATATACACATATATTATGTAATTTCTTTTTAATATAATTATCTAAATTATTTATTATATATATTTATTTATTATATTTGTTTATTTTAATTAATCTATTTAATACCTTTAAAAATTCATATTTGCTTTATTTTAACTCTAAAAAACTCATAAAATGTTTTGGGCTTGATTTTATTTTTCTTCCTCTGATTTAATTAATTAGGTCGCGAGACCAATAATTAATTAAATAATTTAGGTTAATTAGGGTTTACGACGAGCATTCCAATACACTGAAATATATTTATTTTTCTTTTCAGGGTTGTCTTTCCAGGTGCCTTTCGACTATGCACCACGTCAAAAAAAACCGAAGCTAAGTATTCGACGCTAAAAATTGAAAATCTATTTTATTTCCTGTTTTTAGGGTTTGTCTTTTTTAAATAAACATTGCCTACACTCACTTTTTCTGCCTCCGCCTTGCCTCTTTTCAGGGTTAACCTTAAAGCGTCCTCTGGCTACTAACCCTATCAGATCAAATGCGAAGCTAAGTCCTTATTCGTATTTTATTTCTTTTTGCCATTTTTCTTGAGTTAGGGTTAACTCTAATTGTCAATGAATTAGCCATATACTCACTCTATTTTTATTTGTCTGCCTTTTCAGGGTTCGTTGATCGCCAAAGCTACGAGTTTGGTAACCCTAAAACTTAACTTCAATATTTTATGCTTTAATTATTATTACTTATGTCAAACCCTATTAAGGGATCCGCTGGTTACAATTTCCCTCCCCCATATCTGTTTTGATTATATTATTTAAATGTGTGGTTAGTAATCCTAGGGAGTGCAACCTTTGAATTGAACATAGAATCACTAAATTTACAAGATAATATATTTGAATATAATCACATGATTGGTGCACACACGCACGCTTTTGGGTAACCTCTCTGTTGCCTTGTTGCCTGTTGCCTTGTTGCCTTGTATTTTGTGCAGAATAGCCAGTCCCTCGAATACGAGGATACCTCAGCCATGTTGCCTCGATTAAAGATCATGGTCCCTAATGATGCTGCCTTCGATACACTAAAATGATCTCGACCCTCGGAAGTTGCCTATGAAAAGGCTGAGGTATCTTCTGGTTGCCTACGAAAGGCTATTCTGATCCTTCCTCTTAGACTACCTGCCTCTCTATGGCATGGGTCAGTCTTTGAGCGAATGATAATTCGATGACCCTTCTACCTCCAAACGAAAGGCTCCCTGCCCTCTTATGGCAAGGATTGACCCTTTCATTCTGAAAGGCTAAAAAGAGACCTATCATCTGAGTTTAAGGTAATTGCCCCTAATTGCCTTGCCATGCTCTATTTTCTATATTCTTTCTCAAAATTCTTCAAAAACTGGCTACGCTCATTTTACGAGCTAAAGTCCATTTTTTCCTCTTTCATCTACATTTTCTGAAAACGAGCAAGCAAAGCAATTAAGAGCCCATGGAAAACCATGGATGCAAAGGGTGCCTTACACCTTCCCTTTGCATAAATTACCCCCCGAACTCAGTTTTCTTTAAAAAGGTTTTTTCTGTTTCTTTTAGCCTTTCTAACTTGTTTGGATAAAATAAAAGTCGGTGGCGACTCATGCTTAACCGCGACATTTCGATCGATAAAAAGTCAGTTCACCGTATTACAGAACTGGCGACTCTGCTGGGGATTAAAATTCGATAAAAGAGGGGTTACCTTAAAAGTTTAGGAATCACTTAAATGTTTTCTATTGCTTGCTTTGCTTGTGTTATTTTTCAGGGCTGTTTTGGAAAAATTGAAGGATGAATCCTATTCCCGGATTCAAGAACACTTAAGATTAGGAGCGACATAGTCATGGAGACCCCCCTTGTGCATGCTTGGGGTTGGTCAAAATGAAGTTCGCACTTGAGTTAGGCCTCCACTGGTTATTGTGTACCTCTTTTGCATGAGAGAGGTTTATGCATGTATCTTTGGGTGCGTCGGAGCTCAGGGACCTTTAATCACCTTTAACCCATCTTAACTTTTAGGAACGTAGTGGGAGGGCTATTCTTGGTGCATGCCAAGTTATGGTCGCGACCCGATACTACAGCTCAGATAGGTTTCTTCCTAAAGTATCATTGCGTGGTATATGCATGTACCATGTTCGAGGGTGCTTTAGAGGGGGCTGACAATTCTGAGTCACTTGGTAGAACCCGTTGCTGAAATCTCCTTATCCATAGAAATACCCTTGGGAAGGACACCTGATCAGACTCCATGCAAGCCTTAAGCCAAAAATTGTGTGACCTGTGTGACTTGCGTGACTTGTTCGTGTTTTCTACTAACCTTCATTTCCTCGCAGGTTTCGTTGAAAGGGCTTGTTTGTCCTTACTATCTCACACTAAGTCTAATAAACTGCATTCGCATAACATCATGGCATCATGACATCATAAGCATAACATAATTAACTAACCCTTTCAAGGATCTTAGGAATTTAGGGCGCACAATTTCAGGAACTACTATCAAGAACTGATGTCCTAAATCAAGGGGCAAGAGGATTTATTTTCCTCTAGCCACATGCCTTCCAATTCAGAAACTCAGTACCTATCAAGGGGTAATAGGATTTATTTTCCTCTAGCCATATACCTGCAAATTCAGAAGTATCCCGAATCAGAGGCTATGACCCACTAGATATGGTGAGCTGGATTCTCAAAGAAGAACATCCAAAAATCAGAGTTCTTCAAACGAAGATGCGACCGAATCATTTTCTAATGTTGCTAACTAAATTCCTAAAGATCCTTGAAAAAATTGCATTTGCATTCATAACATCACATAAAACTAACTTTGCCTTTCAGGTCGACCAACTGGTCAGACAAATACCATCAAAAAAATCAATCTCTGTCAGATATACATTCTGGAAAGCATATCCCTCCAGACATTCTGAAGACACCTACATCAAATATACATTCCGGAAGCTCGAACCCCGGACATTCTGAAGACACCTACATCAGATATACATTTCGGAAGCTCGAACCCCGGACATTCTGAAGACACCTACATCAGATATACATTCCGGAAGCTCGAACCCCGGACATTCTGAAAGTTCCAATCAGATGAACATTCTGGAAGCTTGACCCCCAGACTTCTGAAACATTCCAATCAGATATACATTCCGGAAGCTCGAACCCCGGACATTCTGAAAGTTCCAATCAGACGAACATTCTGGAAGCTTGACCCCCAAACTTCTGAAATATTCCAATCAGGTATACATTCCGGAAGCTCGAACCCCGTACATTCTGAAACATTTTTATCAGATACACATTTCGGAAGCTCGAACCCCGGATACTCTGAATCTCTACACGAGTTCCACAACAACGACGCGAGCCAGATGCACCTAAGCGTCAATTCATCAAGATCAATATGTCATCGGTTCAAGCGTTACAACATCTGTTGAAGATCAGATTGATTACTCTGAGGGATGCTCCTAAGAATTCTAACACCTCCACTTCTGGCTATAAACCCAATGCAAGGTGCGCATACCATTCCAACAGTCTTGGACATTACACAAACAATTGCTGGACTTAAAAGAATAAGATTCAAGATCTGATCAATGACGGAGAAATCAAATCCAACCCTCCTGAAACTCCTGTGGTGATCACCGCTCCTATGCCTAGTCATGACAAGACTAATTGACGTCTAGACGGACGAACTTTTGGATCATTAGACCTACTTTCATTTGCATATTTATTTTCTGTTTGTTTAAACATTCGTCTTATGATAGACATTATCTGTCTTAATAATCATCATCAGTGCATTGCATATGTTTGTCTTGAATAAATTATTTCGCTATCACTCATTTTAAATTATGTCTTTACTTTGCATATATTTTGTGATATTCGACTCTTGCTAAGCTGTAAGCCTTTTGAGGGAGGATGACGAAAATGATACCGCAACCTCATACAGTATGCCTTTGAACAGACTATGCTGACGATGTACAGGCATTGTTTCAATTCCTAAACAGTGGAGATATAAGGATGTTAATCCCTCGTCAACCCCTTTGAGCCTAAGAAGTAGAAGTTTCTTTCTTGTGCTAATTGAAACCCTTGATCTAACCTGGGGCAGGGTAGTTCTTAGTTAATTTGGCTGTGCATTCTATTTTAAGAGAATCATTTAAGTACACCTTTCAACAAAGGTTTCAATCACAAGCGTTCATCCGCACACATCAAAGAAGTGTGGGAGGTGTCAATCAAAAGCCAATGATGGTTCATCAATCATTAAGCAAGGCAGTCAATATCTTTCAAAAAGAAAAAAAATGAAAAAACAGATATACAATGAAAAGCCTGCTAAGTCTAAAAGAAGACTTAGGCAAAAATCAAGGCATCCCGCTGACTGTTAAATCAAGATAGACAGTTCAGGCAAAAGTTAGGGATATCAAAAAAGATGAGAAAAGAGAAGTCAATAAATTCTCGAACAACACAAAGTTCTGACTACCAAAAGGAAGAAGTGACTGCCATCTCAAAATTTCTCTTTGCTTGTGAACCATCATCATTATCAAAGGTGCAAGTCCAAAAGTCTCTTGGAACCTGAATGCATAAGTTGAATTAACTGAGCTTAGGACTGAAGATCATCACGAAGAGGGGTGGGTACAATCAAATTTTGAGCCTTTATCCTTTGTTTCTTAAACCGTGAACCAAGCCACGTTACAACCCTTGAAAGTCCTAACTGAAGCATGGTTAGTTCGAAAGCATACTGTCACCAAAAAGGTATCCCGACTCCTTAAAGTTTACCAAAATGCTGAGTTGATATTTCTTTTTTACAAACATCACGTTGTTACAAATATCATGTTTTACAAATATCGCGCTTTTTGTTTTAATGTTTTCAAAAACTCAAGACAAACGTATGCATTGCATCTCATGAATCCATTATTAAACATATTCTGCTACATAATTTCAAATGTTAGCATCAGAAAGAACTTGCACAGGGTATAACTAATGACTGAAAGTTATCCCTACAGACAAGATCACTCCGAGAAGCAAGGTCTCCTACGTATACAAGGGGCATGGCACGCTTTGCCCAATCAATCTGGGGCAATCAAGTCAAGATTCGAAGAATCTCTCAAGGATGCCAAAACAATCAGGGGCATCATCCTAAGTTTATGATTACTAGGGGCATGTCGCTCATAGTAAAGTCCTTGCGAGGCGAATCTTTCCAAAGTTCCTACTAACTGGGGCAAATCTATGCAAGTCCAGTTTGACATCTTGATCAATACTCAGCGGTGTGTCCTAATAAAATCTAGGAATGGTAGTTACTATAATACTGGGGGCAATGTTCAAGGCATCCATGCCTTCCCACAGCTCCGGGTTCACAAGACCATATCTCCACAGAGTAATCATTAAGAAAATATCTTCAAACGCTCCCGACAAAGACATATCTCCCCAACAGAGTTTACCTCTTCAACATTGCCGGTGCCCCGACACCTTGCTTTTCTCCGACATCTCTCATCCCCAGTCAAGGTCCATCAAGTTACTGATCATCCCCAAGCAAGAATCATAAATTCCCAGCTGAGCATCTTCAAAACAAGATCAGACAACAAGATCACAAGGATATATAGATTTATTTTCTCAATCAAGACAACATAAATCATAGTCATACGTCATAAATCATAAACATATTCATACATCGCATACATTACCTCATAATGAACTCATGCATAACATACAAAGTTTCTCATTTATTTTGAGGAACTCGTTACATAATACATGCATCATGACATTGCATAAAGACCAATTATACCTATTGCAGGATACAGGTACCAACAAATGAACGAAATCTCCAACTTTCCAAGATCTAATTCAGTTACTACGAACGGTACTGACACGATCAACGCTCGAAGATCTAATTCATCTACCACGAACGGTGGTGACACGATCATTTTCAAGGATCTAATTTAGGTACTACGAACGGTACTGACACGATCAAATCTCAGAGATCTAATTCCATCATCACGAACGGTGTGGACACGATCGACTGTCTCTAAAGTCTAATTTAGTTACTACGAACAGTGCTGACACGACAAGAGAATCTAATTCTATCATCACGAACGATGTAGACACGATTATCTCCCCAAGATCTAATTCAGTTGTCACGAACGGTGCTGACACGATCAACCTTTAAAGAGATCTAATTCTATTATCACGAACGGTATAGACACGATCATCTTTCCAAGATCTAATTCATGTATTACGAACGGTACTGACACGATCAAACCTCTCAGAGATCTAATTCCATCATCACGAATGGTGTGGACACGATCAACTGTTTCCTAAGTCTAATTCAGTTATTACGAACGGTACTGACATGACAAAAAGATCTAATTCCATCATCACGAACGGTGTAGACACGATCATCTTCCAAAGTCTAAAACAGTTACTACGAACGATGCTGACACGACCAGCTCTCCAAAAATCTAATTCATCTACTATGCGATCAACATTCAAACATTTCAGTCTCGACATCTGGATGGCATCTTCAAGCCCATCTCCGTTATACATCTTCTCGAAACACCTTGATGGCATCTTTAAGCCCATCTCTGACAAAAGTCCCTACTTCAGCTAGGGCAAATTTCTTGGTATTCTAGTGTTCAATCCTCTTCTACCTTCAGATTCCGACTGGCATACAATCCACTCTACATCTTCAGGTTTAAGATAATTGAACAGGGGCAGCTGTCATACCCCAAAATTTGCCCATACATTTTCTCCTATTCAAGTTCAAATCAAAACACAGTGCTCTTAAACACATTCTCCTACACAAGGCTCTGAAACTAGGGTTTGACTTATTCAAAGGAAAAATCAGTGAATCATTGGCTCCAAAGCATCTCATATTATCTCTATGACAAATATCAAAGCTCAATTCAGAGGAATGGTCACTCAATTGTTCAGAAAGTCAACAGTCGACTAGTTAACCTAAAAAATTCAACTGTGGTCAAAGTAAAGTCAAAACTTCTGATTTTTTGTCAAGATCCTCATATTGAAGCACCATTCACCATTTGATCAATAATTGATCATGGTTCATCAAGGAAAGATCAAAAAACAACAAATCAAAAAGTTTCTAAATTAGGGTTTTGTATAGGAAAAGTCAATTGAACTTTGACCAGCCATAACTCCCACATGGAACATCCAAAATTTTCCATCCAAAGCTCATTTTGAAGGAAATTTGATTCTCTACAAAATTGCGTCTCACACGCCAAGTCTAAAAATGCTTCATTTGAGAGACATGGACCAAAACATTATAGGTCCTTTTCAAAAGTTAACAAAAGGACACTTTTTTCCAAAGGACATAAAAGGAGCATGGAAAATGATTTTGATATGAGACCAAAGGCACTGGTTAGAGGACTCCTTAAGGTTTCCAAAAAGTCCACAAGCTTGAAAAATATTGAGATATGGAGAAATGGCATGATGCACAAGTTCACCTATTTTTCAAAGGGTGTAAAGCCTAAAACTCGAGATATTTCTAAATGGGCTTGCATTCTTTTTGATTTACCCTCATCACAAGTCCATCCACATGTTAAAAACAAAGACCTCTTATTTTTCATAATTTTCATTAATTATTTATGATTCTAATTTATTTAAATCATGATTTAATTATATAAAATATGAAAAATAATGAAAGACTTAATTTTCCTTCAATTTCAACATCATTAATCATCAAAATATTCCGATGTTCTTTCAAAATTCGTACAAAAGCAAATTGGTAGAAAAAGATTGAAATTTGCCAAATTTGGAAATCTTAACAAATCAAATTTTCTCAAATTTCCAATCAAAGATTCAAGGAGATTCTTTCTAGTTTTATTAACCCTAATCACTCTCCTGTAAATACATAACAAGTCCAAGGTACAAGGGGACGAAAAATTCTACCTCAAGAACCATAAATCCGAGCACAAAAGTTCAAAGAAATCTCAAATTGGAATTCTGAGTTAGAGGCCGATTTGTGGCGTTCCATTGATCCAAACACTTGCCTCAAGTCTCCCTGAAGCTAACTGGACCATTGTACGAGAACGACACCTCCAGAAATCTCCCTAATTACTCACGGTTTGCGTTTTTCTAAATTGCCTCGATTCCAATAATTTGTGCATTATCATTGAATTTTGTTTGCATATTCGTAATCATGTTCATATTCTTATGGATTCTGGAGCTTGAATTGTGTTTTCATGCGTGATTGTACGATCTGCCATAGCTAGGGTTTTTAGGTTCGAAAGAGGGCTTTCATATTGAGGTAAAATTAGGCCAAAATTCGGTTGTCAAAGAATTCGTGATCTCTGGACGATCACGTTGGTATAGTCGCGAAGAATTTTTGTGTCATTTTGGGCATTCTATGATCTTTGCAGGTGTGATAGATGTGAGTTTCTATTGCGCTGCTGCAAAAAGCGCTATAAAAAGTGTTTTCCAGATTTCTCAAGGAGGAAGACGATGGCGTGTCGCCTCCGGGTTGGTTCCCCATGCGCGCGCAGCAAATTTAAAAGCTAGAGGATTCGGTGTTTGGCAGTCCACGCGTGCAGGATACACCCTCGTTCCTGCAGCCATCAGATCCGTATCCAGGCTCATCCAACGCACCAGACAACGCAGGTCCACCATGGTCCTCACGTGCGCGCCACACACAATCACCAGCCAAGTTTTCCAAATTTTTTTATATTTAATTACATAAAATTATTTAGTTATTTATATGTATATATATGTTTTATTTGTTTTGTTTTTTATTTATACATGAAACATATATTACTTTCAAAACTTTTTTTTTTATTGTAATTAATAATAATTACTTTATTTTTAATTATTTTCTTTTAAATATATTAATATTTAATATTTATCTTTTTCTTTTATTTGTTTTAATATACACATATATTATGTAATTTCTTTTTAATATAATTATCTAAATTATTTATTATATATATTTATTTATTATATTTGTTTATTTTAATTAATCTATTTAATACCTTTAAAAATTCATATTTGCTTTATTTTAACTCTAAAAAACTCATAAAATGTTTTGGGCTTGATTTTATTTTTCTTCCTCCGATTTAATTAATTAGGTCGCGAGACCAATAATTAATTAAATAATTTAGGTTAATTAGGGTTTACGACGAGCATTCCAATACACTGAAATATATTTATTTTTCTTTTCAGGGTTGTCTTTCCAGGTGCCTTTCGACTATGCACCACGTCAAAAAAAACCGAAGCTAAGTATTCGACGCTAAAAATTGAAAATCTATTTTATTTCCTGTTTTTAGGGTTTGTCTTTTTTAAATAAACATTGCCTACACTCACTTTTTCTGCCTCCGCCTTGCCTCTTTTCAGGGTTAACCTTAAAGCGTCCTCTGGCTACTAACCCTATCAGATCAAATGCGAAGCGAAGTCCTTATTCGTATTTTATTTCTTTTTGCCATTTTTCTTGAGTTAGGGTTAACTCTAATTGTCAATGAATTAGCCATATACTCACTCTATTTTTATTTGTCTGCCTTTTCAGGGTTCGTTGATCGCCAAAGCTACGAGTTTGGTAACCCTAAAACTTAACTTCAATATTTTATGCTTTAATTATTATTACTTATGTCAAACCCTATTAAGGGATCCGCTGGTTACAATTTCCCTCCCCCATATCTGTTTTGATTATATTATTTAAATGCGTGGTTAGTAATCCTAGGGAGTGCAACCTTTGAATTGAACATAGAATCACTAAATTTACAAGATAATATATTTGAATATAATCACATGATTGGTGCACACACGCACGCTTTTGGGTAACCTCTCTGTTGCCTTGTTGCCTGTTGCCTTGTTGCCTGTTGCCTTGTTGCCTTGTATTTTGTGCAGAATAGCCAGTCCCTCGAATACGAGGATACCTCAGCCATGTTGCCTCGATTAAAGATCATGGTCCCTAATGATGCTGCCTTCGATACACTAAAATGATCTCGACCCTCGGAAGTTGCCTATGAAAAGGCTGAGGTATCTTCTGGTTGCCTACGAAAGGCTATTCTGATCCTTCCTCTTATACTACCTACCTCTCTATGGCATGGGTCAGTCTTTGAGCGAATGATAATTCGATGACCCTTCTACCTCCAAACGAAAGGCTCCCTGCCCTCTTATGGCAAGGATTGACCCTTTCATTCTGAAAGGCTAAAAAGAGACCTATCATCTGAGTTTAAGGTAATTGCCCCTAATTGCCTTGCCATGCTCTATTTTCTATATTCTTTCTCAAAATTCTTCAAAAACTGGCTACGCTCATTTTACGAGCTAAAGTCCATTTTTTCCTCTTTCATCTACATTTTCTGAAAACGAGCAAGCAAAGCAATTAAGAGCCCATGGAAAACCATGGATGCAAAGGGTGCCTTACACCTTCCCTTTGCATAAATTACCCCCCGAACTCAGTTTTCTTTAAAAAGGTTTTTTCTGTTTCTTTTAGCCTTTCTAACTTGTTTGGATAAAATAAAAGTCGGTGGCGACTCATGCTTAACCGCGACATTTCGATCGATAAAAAGTCAGTTCACCGTATTACATTAACAATCAACCTTTATGTGTTTTAGTTGATTGTGGAGCCACTCATTCTTTTGTCTCTACCGAGTGTGTTTACCGGCTTGGTTTGGAGGTTATTCCATTGCCTGATCCCATGATTATTTCTTCGGCAACGGATGATACCGTGGAAGCTCGACTAGTTTGTAAAGACTGTTCGGTGTCTTTTAATGGTCGTGACTATCCCTCAAGAGGCTTGATGTTATTCTAAGGATGGATTGGTTGTCTCTTAACTTGGTGTACATTGGTTGCAAAGAGAAGTCCATATTCATTCCTGCAGAAGAGACTTCTTCCGATGATGCAATTACCAAGTTGATAGAAGGTACGATCAGCGCGGTTAATTATCTCTTTTCTCAAGAAAGATCCTTTCTTTTAGTTCTTTCCAAGGAACCTTCTGTGAGAGTTGAATTGTCAGAGATTCCGGTGGTGTGCGAATTTCCTGATGTATTTCCTGCGGATATCACTTCTCTCCCTCCGGAAAGGGAAGCAGAATTCTCAATTGATCTTGTTCCTGGAACGGCCCCAGTTTCCATCACTCCTTATAGGATGTCTCCTATTGAACTCAGAGAACTGAAGAGCCAATTAGAAGAGCTTCTTGCTAAGCATTTTATCCAACCCAGTGTTTCTCCATGGGGAGCTCCTATTCTTTTGGTAAAGAAGAAAGACGGAAGTATGCGCCTGTGCATCGATTACCGTCAGCTGAACAAAGTTACCATAAAGAACAAATATCCTTTACCACGGATTGATGACCTCCTAGATCAGTTGAAAGGAGCCAGTGTGTTCTCGAAGATTGATCTTAGATCAGGGTACCATCAAATCCGAGTGAAGAGCTCAGATGTACCTAAGACTGCATTCAGGATCCGGTATGGTCACTACGAGTTTTTAGTTATGCCGTTTGGTGTGACTAATGCTCCGGCAGTTTTCATGGATTACATGAATCGAATCTTTCAGCCATATCTGGACCAGTTTGTAGTAATTTTCATTGACGACATTTTGGTGTATTCTCGTACTCCCGAAGATCATGAGGAGCACTTGCGGATTGTGTTATCTAATCTTCGAGAGAAGCAATTGTATGCCAAGTTCAGTAAGTGTGAATTTTGGCTATCTGAAGTAAGTTTCCTCGGTCATGTCATCTCAGGAGGAGGCGTGGCAGTGGATCCTTCTAAAGTAGAAGCAGTGGTGAATTGGGATCGACCAAAGAATGTGACTGAAGTCAGAAGCTTCTTAGGTTTGGCAGGTTATTACCGTAGATTTATTATGGGGTTTGCTAAGCTAGCCTTACCATTGACGAAGCTTACCCGTAAGGAAGTTGCTTTTGAATGGAATTCCGAATGTGAGCAGAGTTTTCAGAAGCTTAAGAAGAAGTTGACTACTGCACCCGTATTAGTGATTCCGGATCCAAATCGATCCTACGAAGTGTTCTGCGACGCTTCTAAGAAAGGTTTAGGCGGAGTATTGATGCAAGATGGACAGGTGGTAGCTTATGCGTCTCGGCAGTTGAGATCTCATGAAGAGAATTACCCGACCCACGATCTTGAGCTTGCTGCAATAGTTTTTGCACTCAAGGTGTGGCGACATTATCTATATGGCGTTCACTTTGAGATGTTCAGTGATCATAAAAGCTTGAGATATCTTTTCGACCAGAAGGAGTTGAATATGCGACAAAGGAGATGGATGGAGTACCTTAAAGATTTTGAATTTGAATTGAAATACCATCCAGGAAAGGCTAATAAAGTGGCAGATGCCTTAAGTAGGAAGGAATTTCGAGTTGCTGAACTGATGATGTTAGAGCATGGATTGTTGGAGAAGTTTCGAAATCTTAACCTTCAGTTTGAACGGACGCCCAATGGTGTGTTGATTAGTAACTTGAGCATCCAGAATGAGCTACGAGAAAGAATTCGGATATCACAGGGGTATGATGAGCAATTTCAAGCGAGCGGAAGCATGCCTGATTTTGTGAGGGCACCTGATGGAGTAATCTTATTCAAGCAACGAATGTGTATACCGAGCGATTCTGAGTTGAAGTGTTTGATTCTTGATGAAGCACACAAGAGTAGATTTTCTATTCATCATGGATCGACCAAAATGTATCAGGACTTGAAGAAAGACTTTTGGTGGTCGGGAATGAAGAAGGAGATTGCAGAATATGTAGCACAATGTTCCGTTTGCCAACAAGTTAAGATTGAACATCAGAGGCCAGGAGGAATGTTACAACCACTGGAGATACCGATGTGGAAATGGGATTCTATCTCCATGGATTTCATTGTGGGATTACCTCGTACTCGAGGCGGACATGATTCTATATGGGTAATAGTGGACAGGTTGACTAAGTCTGCTCACTTTTTACCTGTAAAGACCACTCACAAGGTGATTCATCTTGCAAGGCTTTTCATAGCAGAGATTGTACGGTTGCATGGCATTCCATCTAGTATAGTGTCTGATCGTGATCCAAAGTTCACTTCGAGATTTTGGAAGATGTTTCATAAGGAATTGGGGACTAGACTGGATATGAGTACATCCAACCATCCTCAGTCCGATGGGCAAACAGAGAGGACAATCCAGACGATAGAAGATATGTTAAGAGCTTGCATTCTAGAAGAAGATGGGAGTTGGAAGGATCATTTACCGTTGGTAGAGTTCGCATATAATAACAGTTACCATGCTAGTTTGGGTATGGCTCCCTATGAGGCTCTATACGGGAGAAAATGTCGATCACCACTATGTTGGGCCGAAGTGGGGGAGAAAAGTATTCTTGGACCGGAGATTATACAAGAAACCATCGAGAAAGTCAAAATGATCCAAGATAATCTTAAGAAAGCCCAAGACCGACAGAAGAACTATGCGGACAAACGGAGGAGACCTCTAGAATTTGAAGTTGGTGGTCATGTGTATTTGAAGGTCACTCCAAGATTGAGGTTGGGAGGACCGTCCAAAACGCGAAAACTCAGTCCGAGGTATGTGGGACCATATCAGATTATGAGCCGGGTAGGTGAAGTGGCTTATCAGTTAGCACTACCACCCTCACTATCCGGGCTGTATGACGTATTCCACGTATCTCAGCTCCGAAATTTCGTGCCCGATACTTTCCATCCTATTCTTCCAGATTCTGTTGAAGTAGAACCAGATCTTTCCTATGATCCTCAACCTTGCCGTGTTTTAGAGCGTGCTAGCAAGTCTCTACGGAGTAAGGAGATACCTATCGTGAAGGTGATGTGGGATGAGACGCGTCCTGAGGAAGCTACGTGGGAGCTTGAGTCAGAGATGCGGGAATCCTATCCTCACTTGTTTTGGTAAGTTTTCGAATTCGAGGAAGAATTCTATTTAAGGGGGGAGAATGTAATACCCGGTATTATAATTGTCTAATTACCAATTCTAAATTAAATTGAGATGAGTAATGGATAAATATGATACACATTCTTACTAATAGGTTTATCACTTAAACCATGTCAATTAGTGAGAATGAGGGTATTATAGACATTTCCCACTTAAATGAGAATTAAGACTTGTTTGGCTTTTTCATGTTTCTAACCATTTGAACACAAAACCAGAATTTGGAAGGAATAGAAGAAGAAGAAGGAAACGTGGAAGAGGGAGGAAGAGAGAAAAAGCTCCATTCTTGCATGCAATAGAATCTGTCCAAGCTCTATCTCTATCATTTTCTTATGCACTCAGCCTCATCATCATCATCTTTATCCCCTTCTAAGGTGAGTCCTTAGATAGCAACTATGGGCTTTGCATGTTGGGGTTTCTATTTGGGGTTTAGGGATTGTGTGATGATTAATGAATCAATGAAGCTGATTATGTTGTATTGCCTTAAATCCTTGCTTGTTGGTGATTCTGTATATTGTGCATGTTTTAAATTCGTGGAATTTGTTAGTAATGCAGGGGATGAACTTAGAAGCATTTTTGGACTGTCATAGAATCCTTAAAAATGCAGAAAAAATGGTTCTGGTACAGTGTAACCGGTTACGGGTTTTGGTGTAACCGGTTACGCTGTTGAAAACTAGGAAATCTGGGCATTTTGCGTGTCCGTAACCGGTTACGGGTTCTGGTGTAACCGGTTACACTGGGCGAAATAGGAAAAATCAGCGATCTTTGGAAATTCGTAACTCCCGTTTCGTGTACCCGTTTGACGCGTACCATATACCGTTAGAAAGCTAACGAGATGTACTAATTAGGAAAATTAGTCTTGGTTTCTAAATAATATTTTTCGATATATCTGACGCACCTTCAGTTAAGTGCGACACTGATAACATGTGAATTATGTATATTTAGACTGAATTTATTTCATTATCCTTGACTGCTGTGTTATAACATTATGTGTTATACATGAAAATATGAAGACACCATCGTTTTGGTTAAACGATTGGTTTGATTGTATTGTTTGTGACCTTGACATTACGTCATATTTCCGTATGCTTGAATCGAAGTGGCCGGAAGGCTAGATTGGGATGCTACTCCGACTTTGTGGTCAATGAGTCTTCCCGGACCGTGTAGTCCAATGGAATAACCCGTTCATGTGTATTGTTCGATAAGGTGTGCATCTGAGCTACCGTTGCAGTGTGCTCGTGAGTGCCGTACGGGGTTCTTACTCACTTGGCGTTAACACACTTGCATGCTCGGTATGGTGGGGTTATGCGGCCATTTAGGCTAATGCATAATGAGGTAACTCACCTTTAGTGAAGTCACGTAGACTAATACTAGGCTTTCGCCCGATGGGCTCAGGCGTCAAGGTGGCGGTTTGTACTCGGCGTAACTCACTTGCGTGAAGAAGGTTAATGGGACAATGACGCAAATTAGGCTAAGGTCATCTCGCGGCCATTTAGGCTTGTGCGAACCCGTTTAACCGTCTTGCAGTGTGCTTGTACAAGTCCCTTGACAATAGGCAGGAGGTTACTCATTGAGGATGCATTTATTCCATAATCTAGCCGAGGTTTATTTACACTTCTGGATTCCCCGTGTGTGGATGCGGGTTTGCATACTTGTTTGCTATACGGTGTGTATTTGTTTGAGGCAAGTCCAATGGTGGACGAGCCACTTTGTTTACTCCGTATTTGTACCAGAAGTGAGAATAACCCCGAATCCATGGTGGATTCGCTCATCATTTGTATGATCCCTATAGATCCGAGCAGACTAATAGGTTAGGCGGACTCACTGAGATTTAGTAATCTCATCCCATTCCAATTATTTCTTTTCAGGTGGCTCGAGGCAAGATCGCGGTAAGGGAAAGATGGATTAGATCTTTTGGCGATGCTTGGATGTTTCTTTTAGTTCCTTATCGTGCTTACTAGTTATTGTATTTTGGATATGTACTGATATGATGTACTTATATTTTGGCCATGATACATTCGGCTTATGTATTCGTGTACTTCT
Source organism: Vicia villosa (assembly GCF_029867415.1). Taxonomy (NCBI): domain Eukaryota; kingdom Viridiplantae; phylum Streptophyta; class Magnoliopsida; order Fabales; family Fabaceae; genus Vicia; species Vicia villosa. Next base: position 109,334,869 of record NC_081181.1, on the reverse strand, counting down.
ATTTCCGCTTCAAACATTATGTAATTGTTGTCTTGTGAACCATATGTAATACTTTATGCATATTATTCTAGACATATATTTGTGGGGTGTTACACAGACCCTTTTACATTTCTGTCGAACCTCTACTTTTCTGCACTTTATGATTCTTGCAAACATTTAAACTCAACCCTTTAAATTTCATCTAGTGTTCATAGTCGAAAGCTTAGTCTTTTCACTTAGATAATACTATTTTCTTTTATAAGGAAATCTTGTTTACCTTTATAAGTCAAAATAATGTTCACTTGTAAATCAAACTTAAAGAATGCCAAAACTTAAGACACATGTCCTAGGATCAATCTAGTTGATCCTGTAAGTTACCAAATTATAGAGTTTGGAAGACTAGTGGTTGTTTGTCAGAAATCACTGGTAAATAAATTGGCACGCTCAGTGGGACTGTGTCAAATGTTTAGGAATTCATAAGCTTTCATTTATAAGTTGTTATTGTCCTTTTTAGTAAAAAAATACACCGAAGCGTTGTATGAACCTTAGAAGTGGTAAGATTGCCAACAGTTCACAACTAATACCTAAAAGAAAATATATCAGAAAGATGGTTAATACTACCAATGATGGGGGAGGACAAAATCCTCCACAGGGGTCAGGTACTGTTGTTGCAAGTTTGACGGATGCGTAAACTGCAATCCCTGGTTCCCAGGCCATTCATACAACCACAGGATCTATGGCCACGAATAATGCTATACCTTCCTCCACAAGGACTATGCCCATAAATAATTCGACCACTGCGCCTTGTAACACCCCATTTCTACCCGGCAATTATAATGCGGAAAATATCAGAGTATTAAAAATTTTCTCGACAAACAAATGAGGCGTCACATATTCATTTAACAATAAATCACATCATCGCATTTAGCGGATACATAGCATTTTCTTAAACAGAATAATTTCTTTTATTAATAAAATAGCGGAGTCATAAATCTCTATTTTCGAATCAAGTAACATCTTATTCTCATAAATAACCTCACATTAATAAAGCAACTTCACTTAACATATCATCCTAATAAACCAGGATAGTCACAATAAAAAACAACATCATAAACATCATAAATCGATCCCCCCCCCCCGAGTTCTACGTATCAGAGCGACAACCGACTCGATAAACAAAAACTAAATCTTCATACTCGAACACCTGCACGTTACCAATATAAAGGCAACGACAAACAAGAAAAAAAGGGTGAGATATCAAATCATATAAGTGAGCGCATGATAAATTGTATATTAGGATCCAGGCATATATAGTCATCACATCGCAAGTATTAATATTGCTATACACTTCATGCTTTCACTAATTCACCAACTCACATACTTTACATCTCGCAGCAAGTCACCACAAATCATATTCACATCAATTACATATAAATATATCAGTCACTCACTTTGCAAGCTAATTCACGCTACATCACAAGTATAAGCCACAATTATAGTCCCTAAAACATCACCGCATATAAGTCATACATTTAGTCACGAAACATTACATATAAGTCACACATCTAATCACAAAACATCACATAAAAGTCACACATCTATTCACCAAATATCGAATATAAGTCACACAAGACATGTTCAATTAATTGCATTCACAAGTATTGATATAATCATACTATTCACAAAATTATCAATTCACATTTTCACCTACTTCCATCATTTAACAAGTCACAAAATACAATCACGATATAGTCACAAAACGTCATAAATATAAATCACATAAGACATTTGGAACATGACTTATGCATATGCATGTGGTACCAATCGGAGCTTCAGCCCCCGTCACTAATTGCCCGAATCTGAGGCATAAGGCATAAGTCTTCGTCACTAATTTGCCAATCCAGGCCGTCACAGAGTATGCATATGCAATGTGACTCGACAAACAAGACATACACAACATACTCATCATAATCACACGTCACTGCTAGGCATACGCCTACATCACTGATAATTACCAATTATTAGAGGTAATTCAACGTCACAAATAATCTTTCATCTTCACATAGAAATAAAATCGTCATGATATCATCATGCTTCGGTATAAACACATAACTTCACATATCGATAAACTCATCACAACATCATCATGTTTCGGTATATCACGACAAACATATAACTTCACATTTTAACAAAATCATCACAACATCGTCATATTTCGGTATATTGCGATAAACATATAATTTCACATATTAACTAAATCATCACAACAATCATCATTTATCATTTACTTCACAAAATATTCGTCACGAGGCACCCGCCCATATCACAATCATCATTTATAAAAAAAGGTATTAACACTTCACACATAATACAACAACTTCATATAAACAACGGAGCAATTCCAAGAATTCACATAATCACGGTCGATACCATTAATAAATAATCACATAGATATTCACAACAATTCATAAGGTATAATCACAATTCAATACCGGTTAATCGGACACAATTCAATTACTTCGCTGATTATCCAATTCATTCGGTTAAATACTCAAGATATCGTAATTTACCGATAAACCGAATAGTTAATCAAAATTCAAGTTTATTTCAATTAAATAAGCTTATTAAAAAATTAATTCAACTATTAATTTAATCGACCGATTAATATCACAATTTCGACCAAAGAACACCACCACGTTAATGTACTAATTAAACTTAGCTACCACGTAAATTTTCATCAAATTCCAGACAACTAATTATACCGCTTAATTCGGCTATTTCGATCAAACGGGACTGTTTATTAGTTCTATAATTTACTATTATCATTCCAATCATTCTATTGTCTCAATTACATTTCAATTTATTAAGTTACTCTTGCCTACAGTAAAACAAATAAGCAAGGGAGTATTACGTTGCGGCTATAGGTACCATATATTACTGTTCTTAATATCTTATCCCTACTGTTTCTAACTCTTTCCATTTCATAATCATAGTATTCATTCCAACTTGTATCATGCTATCATATTGTATATTAAATAATACCATGGGAATAATGACCAGAACATACAATATATGGAACAGAACATGATATGGCTACGTGGCACTACACATTATCGCTGTCGGACGTCACCACCTAAGGCGCCGACAATCATGAGGCCTTGATGGGTACATTTCCCTACTTCTTCTTTCGCACAGACAACAATTTCTACAACAAACACCATTTCAACATTATCAACATAGTAGCGATTTACAACGACATTCATAGATTTTCAATTTTTCTAGCAACAATTAACACAAGCAAAAGCAATAAATCTACATATCCAATCCCCACATATAAATGTTCATGAGCCCCATTATAGGAAAAGAATCTCACCCTTACCTTATTCAATTTGAAGCAACTTGTTGGGTCTCCGATTGCTCTTCCGATTTGGCACCATGGATGGAAATCTTCAAGCTCATTCCTCTTCTCCAAGACTTTCCTCTTTCTCTTCAAATGACAACACTCTTCTTCTCATCTCTAAAACCCTAATTTTATTATTCCAATTGGGCTTAGTCTTTCACTTCCTTTTCACAAACTAATTTAGGCCCAATAAGAATAATAACTCCAATTAAATCAAAACATCACTTTTATTAATATTACAACAATATAATAAATTCCGACTTGTAAATAATATTATTCTTAATATTATTCTTCGACCATCCGACTAAAATCCGACTTTTAACTTAATAAATTCAAATACGCTTCTTAAAATAACACCGACAATCCAAATTCGACCAATATATCATATTTCCGGTCTAATCTTAATTACTCAGAAAATCCCCAAAACTTCAAATATTATTCCAATAATATTTCTAATACTGAAAATATCAAAACTCTTGATTAAATATCAATCCGCTATCCCGAACTAATACCGACTAAATCGTCTCAAAATACGAAAACTTCACTAAACACTTCGAGCGTCTAGATTAAGCGAATAATCGAATTTCCGGGCGTTACATGCCTCCTGTTGTAAGTTCAACAGATACCTCGTCAAGTACTCAAGGTGGTCCTATTTTGACATATCTTGGAAGCTAGGCACAACCTGCGACCCATAGGCCACCTGGGTTCGAAAATTTCAGGCCTTGGAAGGAACAACCTTATGGGATGCCAGCCTCTTTTATGTCAGGATTACATAATGGGACATTCACTTATACACAACCTAATATGGCCATTTTTTTGCCAATATAAAATGCTGGCTCCATAGGTCGAAGTGCCCAAAACCAAGGTCCGTCGAACCTACTACCTATGTTAACAACTAATAATCAGGCAACATTTAGGCAAAAAATGGACGCTAGTAACCATGACATGGTTGGAGTTCTTGCTCGCGAAATGAGCACTATCTTTTCCCCTTTGTTCCAAAATGTTAATAGGACTAATCAGAAAAATACCCAATCCTATCAGCAACTGTCAGTGAAAATGGCGCGCATAGCAGATTTCTTTGGGGCTCCCCAACCACCTGGTCGATGTAGGAAAAACCATGCAGAGATCCAAGAAGAAGAGTCTACCATTAATCAAGTCGACCACCCAGACAAGAGGTCGTCAAAAGGGATATGGGGGCAAGGTTAGAACAACAAGAGACTCGACAACAAGTCCCTGAGGAACAACCAAGAAGGATAGTAATGTTTAATAGAGATCAAAATGCAGATGAAGTAATCCATAGAGTTAGGCAAGATAACATGGTGGCTGAAAATAACTTAACCACCATGATTGAAAGAATCATGGCTCAAAATGGCCTGAACACATGGCTTCGACGGTCAAATTACACATCTCCTTTGGCGGATTTTATCTTTTAAACTGAGTTATCAAGGGGTTATAAAATCCCCAAGTTCACAAAGTTCTCAGGAGATACTAGTGAATCAACTGTCGAACATATATCCATGTATTTGACTGAGGCATGAGATTTGGCAAATAGTGAAAACTTAAGGATAAAGTATTTTCCTAGTTCATTAACAAAGAATGCATTTACATGGTTCACTACGTTGCCACCAAATTTTATAGATGCATGGCCTCGTCTAGAAAGATTGTTCCATGAGCAATTCTACATGGGGCAGACTAAAATAAGTCTTAAGGAATTGGCCAGCATTAAAAGAAAGTTTACTGAACCTATAGGTGATTATTTGAATAGGTTCCGTTTTTTACAATTTAGATGTTTTACAGTAGCACTTGAGCATGAACTAGAAGAAAATGGCCGCTGGATGGCTAGATTACTCTATTAGAAAGAAATTAGATACCCAATATCTAAGAGATATGACCCAATTAGCAGATAGAGTTCGACAGGTCGAACGATTAAAAGCTAAAAAGGCCAGAGCAAATAAGAGTTAAAAAAAAGAAAGGGTGGCTTATGTCGAAGCCGAAAAGGAAGAACCAGAAACCTTTAATGACTCATATGATTTTGAGGAATTTGAAGTAGATTTGGCTTAATTAAAAGAGGCACCCCCATACTCTTGCAAAATGCTCACACCATCAAATGGCAGGAACCCTGTCGAAATAGAAAAGAATGATAAATTCCCTAAGAAAACCTACACATTTGATGTTACCAAATGTGATGAGATCTTTGATTTATTGGTAAAAGATGGTCAGATGATAGTGGCTCCTAACACTAAGTTTCCTCCGTTAAAACAACGGAAGAAAAGAGGTTTATCTAAATATCATGGTTTTCTGGGCCATAAAAACTCACAATGTTTTCTTTTCAAGGATCTTATCCAGAATGCTATTAAGGATGGACGTTTGAAGTTTGCTGACAAAGTCAAAGGCCATATGAAGATCAACACTGATCCCCTTCATGTTGCAGACACTAACTACACTGAACATGTAGAGATCAACATGGTGGATATGGCCGAAGTCAAAGCAATTAAGCCAGGGAAGTTGAAGGATTTGTCTTAACTGGAAAGAATGCTACTTAAACCCTAACTAACAATATTGCCTTCGACACTTCTGTCGAAGGTTTGTCTGCAAAAGAATCTGAACCAAAGGTTGTTGTAGGCCTTGTATGAGAAATAACTGAGGTTACTGAAGGCCTTAGAGTGAAGTTTGAAAAGGTAAGGATTGTTGAAGGTCCTGCCTTAGGGGTTAACATGGTAGATCTAAACCAGCCAGCACCAGAAATGGAAGAACTGGAAAAGTGTTTTAGGTTGGAGAAAGAGAGTATGAGTTATGGCTACCTAAAGGCTAATGAAAATCTACGAGAATATCTGTGGCGATGCCATAAGAAGAACTCTAAAATGCTGGTGTGTCCCAGATGCAGCATTGTCCTGAATTGAAGGGTTGCTGAAGCCTATGAGAGGGCCCAACTGATGAAGGTCTACCCAAGGCCAAGAGAAAGTCTTTTAGGTTTCTTGGTTCGCTGCTACAAGGCGGATACAGAATGTCCGATGTGTCCTAGGTGTGCGTCAGTGTATGATAAGGAAATGGCTGAAATGTTCGAAAGGATTCCTTTCACTGATAGATGGGACCACCGAGGAGGTAACCCCAACATGTACATCTTCGACAAAAGAGGAATCCCTAGGAGACAAGATAGCCCCCTTCCCAAGGCAAGAAGAGTCACCTTCAAACTCCCTGCTGACGTACCTACTGATAGGTGGACTCAAGCTGGCACAGAGTGAGGAAGATGGAGAAACTTCAACCAAGGAGGAAGAACTGAGATGGCGTATAGAAGACAGTTCTAAGCATCGTAAAGGGAGGCTTACAGATTGGAAAATTACAAAGGAAAGAACCCAATGTCAAGGTCTCAGTGGAAGAGCTGAAACCTTTGTATATTAGAGCCAGGGTCGAACATGTAGGGATAAATAAAGTTCTGGTAGATGGTGGAACAGCTGTTAACTTAATGCCCCATTTTATGCTAAAGAGGATTGGCATGTTCAACACAAATGTGAAACCACACAACATGGTACTTTCAAATTATGAAGGAAAGATTGGACACACCTTGGGAGTAATACAAGTGAATCTGACAGTTGGTTCAATCACAAGGCCAACAATGTTCATGGTTATTTCAACGAAAGCAAACTATAACACTTTGCTTGGTAGATAATGGATACATGGGATAGGAGTTGTCCCTTCAACCATGCATCAAAGGTTGTCAACTTGGAGAGAGGATGGCATAATAGAGAATATTGAAGCAGACTAGAGCTATTAAATGATGGAAGTGAATCAAGTTGACAGGAGAAACTTCGACAAAATTTTGGCCAACATAGGGCCATGTCAGGTAGCAGGAGATGTCTACTCACCTAGTAAGAATGTCCTTTATTACTTGACTCTCCACCCAAACAGGTATGAATGGAACATGGAAATTATGGGAGAATCAGAAGATGTCGAAGGATCATCTGAGATACGACCAACTGGCTGGGACGAAGACATTGATCATGTATGAGTCCTCATTCTTCGAAAATATTTCGACTTATGTGGCTGAGAACAAAAGAAAAGCGGCTCTCGAAGCTGAAGTGGCAAACATGGATGTCGAAACCACAAGTGACAAATTCCATACAGCAGGACCTGCGGAGTATTTCATTCCGAAAACCCCTGGCGAATAGGTGTCAGTTGAACAAATGACTCAGAAGTTATATGCTATTTATAATGAGGAGCCTCTGGGGTTCGAAAAAGATCCAGTGGCGTCAAACGCAAGGATGCTAGCTCAAGATCCCCTTGAAGAAGTAGATCTTGGAGATGGAAGCCTGAAAAGAATCATATATATCAGTACTAAAATGGAGTCAAAGGTAAAGGCAAAAGTCATTGAGTTGTTGAGAGAAAATAAAGATTGTTTCGCCTGGGATAACGACGAAATACCTGGTTTAAAAAGAGACCTTGTCGAATTGAAGCTACCAATCAAGGATGGCAAGAAGCCCATCAAGCAGACTTCTAGAAGGTTCGCTCCAGAAATACTTTAAAAAATAAAATAATAGGTCAAAAGACTTATCCGTTGCAAATTCATCAGGACCACAAGAAACTCCTAAAGATGAGTATCTGATGCCTGTGGCAGAAATGCTAGTTGATTCAGCTGCAAGTTTTGAGTATCTTAGTATGCTTGATGGATACTCTGGATATAACCAGATCTTTATTGTTGAGGAAGATGTTCCCAAAATAACTTTTCGATGCCCTGGGCAATAGGCACTTATGAATGGGTAGTTATGCCATTTGGCCTAAAGAATGTTGGAGCAACTTACCAAAGGGCAATGAATTCAATATTTCATGATAACATAGAAAATTTTATGTAGGTGTACATAGATGACATTTGATAAAATCTATATAATACGAAAGTCATCTAAATCATCCTTTCCAATCATTCAAAAGAATGCAAAAGCATGGCTTGAAGATGAATCCTCTTAAGTGTGCCTTCTTTGTGTAGGCTAGAGATTTAATGGGCTTTGTGGTCCATAAAAAGGGGATAGAAATCAACCAAAACAAGACAAAGGCTATTATGGAAACAGGAGCACCATCAATTGAAAAGGAGTTGCAATCACTATTAGGAAAGATAAACTTCCTGAGAAGATTCATCTCCAACTTAAGTGGTTGAACTCGAGCCTTTTCTCCTCTCATTCGCCTGAAACAAGGAAAGTTTGAATGGAACGAAGAACATCAGGAAGCTTTCGACAAGATCAAGCAATATCTGATGCACCCTCCATCTTGTCACCACCTAGTGGGAAGAAACCTATGAGATTGTATATATCAGCCTCTAACACTACTATTGGTAGCATGTTAACACACGAGGATGAAGATGGCATCGAAAGAGCCATTTATTATTTAAGTAGAATATTAAATGATGCAGAGACAAGATACACTACGATAGAAAAGCTTTGTCTTTGTTTGTATTTCTCATGTACAAAACTTAAATATTATATAAAACCTGTTGACGTTTATATTTCTTCATATTTTGATGTTATTAAACATATGTTGTCAAAGCCAATATTGCACGGTCGAATTGGTAAATGGGCTTTAGCCCTTACTGAATACTCTTTAGCTTTCTTGCCTTTAAAAGCAATAAGGGGTCAAGTAGTCTCAGATTTCATTGTAGACCATGCAGTGGTCGAAAACCCTCAACATTATGTTGAGCTAGAACCTTGGAGATTGTTCTTTGATGGTTCCACACATAAAGATGGTAGTGGAATTGTGGTTCTAATAATTTCTTCTAAAGGAATTCCAACAAAACTCAAGTATATAATTGAAGGCCCTCTTTGTTCAAAAAATGAGGCATAGTATGAAGCCTTGCTTGCAGGGTTTGAAGCGTTATTGGAATTGGGGGCAACAAGAGTCGAAATTAAAGGAGACTCTGAATTAATGATAAAACAACTGACTAAGGAATACAAATGCATAAAAGAGAATTTGATTATGTACTTTGTTATTGCAAACATGTTACTTAAAAAATTAGAATATGTAGATATAAAGCATGTTCCTAGAATAAACAATCAAGAGGCAAATGACCTGGCATAAATAACATCAGGATATAGAGTGTCTGTTATACCCCAAAATTTGCCCACTTCTTTTTTCAGGAAAGTTTCAATATGAAAATTAAGAGTCTCATATAAACATGGATTTTTTCAAAATATCCTGACATATGAAGAACTTGGTTTTCAGAATTTTTCTTACACAGTAACTTGGCTTACAGTGGAATTTATTCTTACGCAAACGCCAAATACTGTTCTTTACTTCACAAATACTATTTATTTATTTTACAGATAAATAGTACTAACACAGTTCATGCAGGGTTAAATCTTTTTGCAGGCGCAAAAGCAGGAAACTCACACTGTACTGGTAACAATTGTTTTTGTTTTCCCACTAACTTTTGTGCTATATTCCATTATTTTCAAAATCTTTTCAAATCTATCCTTTCAAATTCAAATCTCAACTTTATTCTATCCATCTCTCTTTTCCCAACAATACCTTACACTTTCTTTCAAATCTCACTTCCATTCAAATTTCCTTTTGTACGGAATCACATCATTCCCCAACGTCTCTATCATCTTTCCATTCTATAAATACCTCTCCTTCTTTTCACAAATCTCACATCAAATTCTAAATCATCTTTCAAATTTCTACTTCATCATCCATTTTCTTTCTTCTTTCCTAGCAAGAATGGCAAAATGGATAGAGACACTGTTTCTTACAGTCATCACCATTGCTACGGTGATCATGACTTTCTTCTGCCTACACAGTCCTGAGAAGTGTGGACCTGCAATGGTTGCATTCCCAATCCTCTACATGTTATTGATCATAGCATGGTTCATCAACCGTCATTTTTAAAATTTGTCGTGTTTCTTATTTTCTTAAACGTACCGTTTATTCGTCGTACTTTTCAATATAGTATGTAATATTTATACTGTCAGTATTAAATGTTGTACTAGTTGTCATAATATTGCTTAATTACTAAGATAATATTTTGTGTATTTTCTGCCAGTCAAATATTTCTATTTCTGTGCATTAAATAATTTTCAGGTTATTATCGGTAATTTTGCCCGCATACCGTAAATATCAGTTATTTATTATGTTTCTGTTTTCTAACAAGTCATGTAAATAAATTTTCATGCTTCACGCCAAACAAAAACAAAAATAACAACAAAAAAAAAAAAAAGAAAATTAACTTTGACGGTTGATTTTTCACTTTAACTGCTGCTTCAGTACACGAACAGTCGGTTGACAGACAAACTGCAGACAGTACAATTCACAGTGATTTGTACAATCAATCAAATCAATCATTCACAATTCAAATTTCCAAGATTTTTGTGTTAGAAGTCTTCTAAATATCACATGATTAGCAGAAACTCAACACTGCACAAAAATCAGGTACGCTTAACTGCCTCCTATACAGACAGTCCCTAATCAGGGTTTTTCTTGTTTTAACAGGAGCAACAAGTTTTGAGAGCTCAAATGGATTTCATATACATCCATACATCTCAAAGTACCATCATACAAATTTTCAAACTTCAATTCACTCAGACGCACCGTCAGCAGCTCAAACAGTCAACAGACGACCCGTTTGACCAAAAAAGTCAACTGACAGTCAAAAATGAAATTTTTTGTCAAAGTCCATATTTTGTCAAAGGATTCAACATTTGATCATTGGATGATCACAATTCATCAAGGAAAGATCAAAAATCAACAAAACCCTAAGATTCAAAATTAGGGTTTTTGCCTGAAAAGTCAACTCAACTTTGACTGATCATAACTCTCTCATCCTTCATCCAAAAAATGTCAACCAAAGCTCATTTTGAAGGAAATTCAATTATCTTTCAAATGCAATTGATCCCATGGTCATAGCATTCACCATTTGAAAAATATGGCCAAAGACATTACAGGTCATTTTCAAAGTCAACAAAAAGATACTTTTTTCAAATGGACACACAAGGAGAACCAAAAATCATTTTGACATGAGACCAAAGACATTGGTTAGAGGACTCTTTGAGGTTTCCAAAAAGTGCAAGATCTCCTTCATATGACAAAAATTGAAGGATTTACACCTTGTTGAAGTTGGCTAAATTTTGGGAAAATGCATGAAATCAACATTGCTCAAAAATGTTTTTTTTCCAAAAGATGCCAAGTTTTTATGGTCCAAACATCTTTGCCATGTTACTATGGGCCTCCCACGACCAAGACAAAGCCCACATCTTTATTGGCCATTTTTTGCATAATTTTATCTTACTTTAAGATTAAAATTAAAAGGAAAATGCATGGATAATGGTTGCTTGGCCTCCAAGTATGACTCACTTCAAGGAATCTTCATTTTTTCTGCAAGAATTGAAGAGCAAGACAAGAGCATTGAATGGAGTCAAGCTTGGTCAACAATTCAAAGATTTTTAATATTTTAAAAATCAAACTTTCAACAAAGACAACAAAGCTTCTTAGCTTGAGTTCCAAGCAACTTTGGGCTATAAAAGAAGCATCATACTTCAGCAAAAGGGACACACGAAATAGGGCAAGAGTATAGCAAGAAATATCACAAAAATTCTCAAAATTTGCATATACTTTGTAATTTTCAAATTCAAATTTCCAATCAATATCAATACCAATAAACACTTCTAATCATCTCCTCAAACATTATAGAGTAAGATTGAGCTCTAAATATAGACATATGAGAGTCGTATAAAGCACTTAAAGCTCTTCATGTACATATGAGTTTTATTTTCGTTTTTGTATATGCAACTAATTTCACTACAAACTAACCACCCTAACATCCTTATGGGGACCTATATGTGTGATCTGGGCCTTAGCATGAGTGTTCCAACGTGAGGATCAGGCTCCACCATTAAAACGAGTCCATGAGTGTTTAAGCTTCATCTTCTTCGTATCCATAGCTAGGAGCTTCAAACCTTAAAACAAATGACATATTTGGATTCAGGACACTCTAATTAGTGGATCTGGGTCACTTGTTTCTATTGCTAACTCGTATTTTTTGCAGGTTCATAGGTTGTTAAAAAACTGGAATTTTAACGTCCAAATAGGGGAGGTTAAAAACCCCCGCTATTTGAAGCTGAAAACCTCATTTCTGGAGGTTGAAGACGACCACGCGTCCAAGCGTGGTTCGTCTGACTTTTCAGCGCGCCAAGGTGGCCCTTCCCTCAAATCTTATTCGCTGGTCAATCCAGCGTGGGCCCCTGCAAAGACTTTGAATCCCCTTGGATTCAGTGTACACCATCATACCATGCACCTACAAATCTGTGCCCTTGGATCAATCTCAAAGCCAATCCAACGCCTCACACATGCAAGCTCACCATGCTCCTTCATTAATTGCCACACCAGATCAGTATCCTTATATTTTTAATTTTATTTTCTATTTTTATTTTAGTTTCTTTGATAAATTAATTAAAAATAGTTAAAAACTTCCAAAAATTCCACAAAAAATATTTTAAACTTCTAAAATAATATATTATTTTATGAAACAAAAATATTTTATTTTTCTTCAAAATTTCAATATTTTTCATAATTAATTAGTATGTATTTGTATATTTGCTTATTAATTATTTTAATTAGTCAAAAAATCATAAAAAAAATTGTTCTTTGTGTTAAATATTGTTTATATATCATAAACTAATTTTGTACATATTTAGGATAATTTTCTCTTTAAGTTTTAATTATTTGTGTAATTATTTGCATAATTATGTTTTGATTAACTTAAAATATCCAAAAACAAATTTCAAAAATTCCAAAAAAATTAGTTTTGTTCTAAAATCAATTAACAAACATTTTGTACATATTTTTAAACTTATTTGCTAGGTTTAATCATATTTCCATCTTTTCTTTATTTTAAATTAATTAATAATGCATTAATTATATTTAAAATAAATCACAAAAATACAAAAATATGCCTTTTATTTCTTGCAATTTAAAATTCCTAGATAAATGTATAGGATGTCAAATTCATGTAAATAGGCTAGTTTACATTTCCCGCACAATCGATGTAATAGCGTAGATTTACTTTCTGCACTTTACATTTCCGCATTTTAATTTCCAGCACCCATATAAACTGCGTGTATGTCAAAGATAAAACTGAACCGTCAGATCACTAACTTCAAAGATAAATATCTGAATTCAATCACAATCACATTTGCACCTCCTAGGGTAACCCCTTTTCACTCTTTTCAAAATCAAAGTTACATTTCTACTGTTTCGAGTACAAAATCGAACCTTTTGTTTATATCCGACGAATGGATAGATTTTTAAAGGGAACAAGGATAAAGACCTCCTAACTCAGGGTAGACCTCCTAGTTTGCTTGCTCAAAATCAAAACAAACAAAATTCTCATACACTGTTGTTTTTTTAAAACGAATTTTCCAAAAGACAATATTTTGTATACATCCAAACACGGATCATTACAAAATTAACGATCTTTTCAAAACATCTTTCGAAAGATAAACAAGCATTTGTATATATCCGCACAAGGATCATTACAAATTCTATTTGCAAAGGTATTTCAAAAACACAGGTAAAGCATTCCGAATCAATTGAAAAGTAAAGCAAATGAGCTAAGCAAACTAAAGAGCCCATGGATAACCATGGATACAAAGGGTGCTAACACCTTCCCTTTGTATAACCTACCCCCTTACCCAGAATCTCTCAAAGGTCTTTTTTCTGTTTCTTTTATAAACCTTTCCTTCATTGGATAAAATAAAAGGTCGGTGGCGACTCTGTAAACTTTTTCAAAAGTGACGCGAAAGCGTCCGATCGACAAAAAAGAGTCAGTTCACGTATCCCACCCACGGAGGGGTATGGCCCGAAAGGACGGTCCACAGAACTGGCGACTCTGCTGGGGAATACAAATTCAAAATGTTTTCAAAAGGGGTTACCTTTAGAGTATAGATCATTTCGATGTTTTCAATTGTTTGATCTGATTGCTTTACTTTTCACAGGTTTGCTTGGGTACTTTGCTTGTGTGAAAGATTCTAACCCGAATCTCGAGATACCTTAAGTATATGACAATAGACCAAGGAAACTGTACGGCATGTACCGATACGGTTGATCTGGTAGTCATCGTTAGTGTGATACTTTGGTTTATACTGATGTCCCTTGAAAGCGATCAAGGAGTATATTAGGCTTCCGAAGTGTCATTAACACTAATTTGTCTTAGAACCTTTTAGTTGAACTTGACTTGTGGCCTATTAAGTGGCTAGCTTTGAAATTGATCGAAGCTAGTTATCCTCGAGGAATATTCTTGATCGGCCGTCCGAGCGCCGTATTGAGATGTTGTCTCCAAGGATCATAGAACCCGAATACTATTCTAGGACAGGTTTTCAACCAACTCAACTTCAGAGGGGAGGGTATCACCTATCAACCTCATGCAAGCCTTTAAACCTAAGGCTATTGTTTGATTTGTTTTTGTGTGCCACATGTTTGCATCATAAACACATCATTTTTCACTACACATTTCAAGGATCAAAGAGTTTACTTTTGTTTTTGCAGGTAATGGCTCCCGCCACCAGAGATTACATCCGAATCAATATCTCAACGGTGCCATCTGAACTCAAAGTCTTGGTAGCAGAATTCCCCAGGAATGCTCAATTCACTGAAAAGCATGGTCACCTACTCCATTTGGTTACCTCAAAGTTTGAAGAAGACATGATACGGGTCCTGTTCCAGTTCTTCGACCCTGAACATCATTGCTTCACATTTCCTGATTACCAGTTGGTACCCACTTTGGAAGAATTCTCTGAATTAATTGGATTACCAATCCGAGATCAATTACCTTTCACTGGTTTAGAAAGAAAACCAAAACCTGAAGTCATTGCTGCTGCTTTACATCTGCAAAAGTCAGAAATCAAATCCAATTGGGAAACAAAGAGTGGAGTTGAGGGTTTGCTTGCCAAATTCTTACTGGAAAAGGCTCGACTACTGCTAGAAAACAAAAGTTATCCAGCTTTTGAAGAAGTTATGGCTCTTTTGATCTATGGGTTGGTTTTGTTCCCTAATTCCGACCAGTTCATAAGTGTACACATCATCAACCTTTTCCTAATTCGCAACCCGGTACCAACATTGCTGGGAGACATCCTACACTCTCTACACACTCGTACCACGAAGAAGCGAGGAACTCTCATGTGCTGTATACCACTGCTGGCTAGGTGGTTTACATGTCATCTTCCCCGATCAGTACTGAGAAATGAACAAAGAGCACAATGGTCTTACAGAATCATGTCTTTATCTCATTCAGATATCCGATGGAACAACTTCTTTCAAAGAGACATTACTATCATTGATCATTGTGGAGAATACCCTAATGTGCCACTCCTTGGCATTAAAGGAGGTATCACTTACAATCCCTCTCTAGCTCTACGCCAATTCGGATATGCAAGAAGCAACGGTCCTCATGACATGATTATCCGTGGCATTGTGTTTGATTACGAGAATGATTCTCACAGACACCGACGAAGATTCATACAGGCTTGGGACAGTGTCTATAGAATAGAAAGCAAAACTCTGGGGCAATGGAATTCTATTCCTATGGAACTTTACCTCAGATGGGTGCGTACTCATGCTCAAAAACTCATGATGCCCTATCCCGCTGTTCTACCTGTGACTATCGAATCAGAAGTCGAAGGTTACGAACCTCAAGTTATTCTACACCCGGATATGCCAACTGACTTGGAAGAGTTGCAAAAATCCTGGGTTCAACTCAAAGAGGAAAGAGACACCTTCAAAGAACACTGTCAGGACTATGAGAGAAGGCTATTCGAGCTCACCAGACAGCTTCAAGAAGAACAAAGAATCAACGCATTCCTGGGGACAAAGAAAAAGCGCCCACGGGAGACCTGAAAGATCATTTATTTTATTTTCTGTCTTGTAAGCCCAAATGAGGCAAAGAAAAAAGAATAAATTGATTAACTAACGTTTGTTGCTTCTTTAACAAATCTAGACTCTATGATCCTTGAAAACATTGCACACATGCATTCACATGCATTGCATACACATTGCATTTCATACATTGCATTTCATACATTGCATTCATATACATTGCATACACATTGCATACATGGCATCCAGTCATACACATTTCATAACAGGTTCTCATGACGGGTTTCTCATCTCTTCGCTGTTTATTTCAGTCAGAAGAGATGGAATCTGAGGCAAGCATCAAGAATCTCGAAGTACAGAATGCCCAAGTTCAAGTGGCAATTCTGGAACTGGCAAAGGGGCAACAAGAGCTGAAAGCCCTGATACTCAAGAAGAAGAAGAAGCCCAAAGAATCTGCAGGCTTGAGTTACCTGAGAAGGAAGATCAAGATCCCTGTCAAAAAGATCAAAAAGCCACCAATCCCTGAAATAGTCGGTGATGGTGAACAAGAAGATAATCAAAGCAACCAGGGTTCTGCTAAACCCTCTCTCTCTTCAAATGAAGAAGAAGATCATTCTGGAGACGAACAGGATGATGACAAATACCAACAGTTGGAGGATCGTATGAAAGCTATGGAAATACAAAAAATACCTGGCTTAGATTTCAATGATCTGGGACTCGTGTCGGATGTTGTCATCCCTCCAAAATTCAAAGTTCCAACCTTTGCAAAGTATGATGGAGTTTCTTGTCCAAAACTACATTTGAGATCTTATGTGAGGAAGATACAACCTCATACAACAGATAACAAATTGTGGATTCACTTTTTCCAAGAAAGTCTGTCAGGTACACAACTCGAATGGTACTACCAGCTAGAAAATACCAAGGTTCATACTTGGGAAGAATTAGCTGCTGCTTTTTACAAACAGTACCAATACAATGCTGATCTTACACCCACTCGTACTCAATTGCGAGGCATGTCTATGGGACCAAAAGAAAGTTTCAAAGAGTATGCACAAAAGTGGAGAGATATGGCTGGAAGGGTTCAACCACCCTTATCTGATCGCGAACTAGTCGACATGTTCATGGGCACTTTAACTGGCCCATTCTATAGCCATTTGCTGGGAAGTTCATCATCAGGTTTCACTGACCTAATACTGACCGGAGAACGTGTCGAAAGTGGCATTCGAAATGGAAAAATTCAAGTAGGATCCTCCTCTGGTACTACAAAAAGGCCCATCAGAAATGAGGTCAATACAGCGCAAATTCAGACAAGTCACAAAAGTGATCAGCATCAATCTGTAGGGGCAGTTATGATCTCCGCATCTGCACCTCAAAAAGATCAACAGCCAAAATATACGCATCGACCAGATGCACCAAGAAGAACTTTCACCAAAATCAACATGCCAATCTCTCAGGCATTGCAGCACTTGCTTAAAGCGGATCTGATCACATTAAGGGGTCCTCCGAAGAATGTCAATACTTCTTCTCTGAATTATCGCCCTGATGCAACATGTGCCTATCATTCAAACTGTCCAGGACATGACGCAGATCACTGCTGGGCCCTGAAAAATAAAATCCAAGACATGATAGATGCTGGAGAAATTGAGTTCGATCCTCCAGAAACTCCAAATGTCATCACAGCACCTATGCCAAAGCATGACAAAACTGTTAATGCTATCATAGACACAGTTTACATTTATGATGTGAACGAAGTATCAATTCCACTCCTCGAAGTCAAAAGAAAGTTCATCCAAGCTGGTTACTTTCCAGGTTGTGATCCCGACTGCTTTTATTGCTCACGCCAACCCAATGGTTGTGAAAATCTAAAGATGGGAATTCAAAAACACATGGATCGCCGTATCATTATGTTTGAGAGGCTCCCTTCTATGGACATGTTGGGCAAAGTCTTTGCCAACGGGATAAGAATGGAAGACGTCTCAGTGATCTCCAGCTTACCATTCAAAATCTCTACCAAGGCTCCATTCAAACTTTCTGCTACACTCAAAGTGGCATCAGTAGTCATTGCTAGACCAACTCCATTTCCATACTCCTCAGACAAAGCTGTCCCATGGGGATATGACACTAATGTTTACATTCATGGAGTTAAGCAGGATCCCTCGACTAAAGAGGACGCAACACTAACTACTTCAGCTGTAAGTAACATTGCAGGCACTAGCAAGATCACGAGAAGTGGAAGAATCTTTTCACCAGAAATTTCTCCAAATATTGCTGCTAGTCCAATCCAGGTTCCAATTCCTATTCCAGATATCAACACTCGAGGCAAAGAGCCACTGATCGAACCAGTTCAAAATCCGGTAGAGATCACTGCTGAGGATCCATCAAAGCAAGAGATGGACGAAATATTGAAAATCATCTGCAAAAGTGATTACAATATTGTCGAACAACTGGGGCATACTGCTTCAAAAATCTCAATGTTATCTCTGCTAAAATATTCAGAAGCTCATGCTAAAGCTCTAATGAAGTTCCTTCAAGCTGCGCATGTGCCTCAAGAAATCCCAATCGACCAATTTGAGAATTGTGTCGCCAGTCTTACAGTGCCCAATGGTCTTGGTTTCTCTGATGTGGATCTAACTCCTGCTGGAAGAAATCACAACAAGGCCCTGCACATCTCTATCGAATGCAACGGCACCACTCTGTCTCATGTGCTAATAGACAATGGTTCCTCTCTAAACGTGTTACCAAAGGTAATACTGGAAAAACTTGACTTCAAAGGAGTTGTGCTACAACCAAGTGATGTGGTTGTAAGAGCCTTCGATGGGTCAACAAGAACGGTGTACGGAGAAGTTAAGCTCCCAATCAGAGTGGGCTCTCAAACTTTCGATGTTATCTTTTCCGTAATAGACGTTCTTCCAACATACTCCTGTTTACTAGGACGCCCTTGGATACATGGGGCAAACGCTGTAACTTCTACCCTGCATCAGAAGTTAAAATACCCAGTAAAAGGAAAGGTTGTCACAGTCTATGGCGAAGAAGAATATATGGTCAGTCACTTGAGCAACGACAAGTATGTTGAGATGGAGGGCGAATCCATCGAAACTCCGTATCAAGCTTTTGAGGTTGTATCTCCAGATATCTCTACCACCAAGCATATTCCTGCTACTCCAGCTACAACTATGGCTTCTCTCAAAGATGCCAAAGCCATGATTGAACAGGGTGATCGCACAGTATGGGGACAACTCCCTGATATACCCTACAAGTCCGACAAGCTAGGTCTGGGCTATAATGGTGAAAATCAAAAGAATGATCAAAATCCTCGCTCTGAAGGGTTAATATCACACTTCGCCAGCCAAGAAGTAAACGCCATTGATGATGAAGGGACATACTTGAACCACATCATTCAGCCATATCCAGACGAAATTCCACCCATTACCATGGGAATGTGGGATGCTGTGGGAGGACCAAATGACGGTTACAACTACCAGTATATCACACCTCAGAATTCTTACATTGCTCTGGAAGATCTTACTCCAACAGAAGAGGGTAATCAAAATGACGGAAGTATCACAAGTCCCGTCACTCAGCAATATCAAAATCCACCCAAAGAAGTATGGGACACGCTAGGAGAACCCAGCGGCAAATACGACTATATGGTGAAATATTCCGCTCCTCCGAGCTTTTCAACTCCCATCAAAGACATTGTCCCGACTGGATGGGACGAACAGTACGACGACAACTTCGCTCTTGAAGAAGCCAGGAAGATGCCAAACAACGAAGGTTATTTTCTGTCACAGTACACTCCTTATCAGGATGCACAAGTCTCTATTCAAAACATCATTCCTACTGCATGGGACGGCCTTATCGAGCATCTCGCTCAGCCAATAGAGGGACCTCCACCTGGATTCTCATATCCAACAAATCATCCAACTTATCCTGAGGAATTACCTACGCATTTTCCCACTAGCGGAATCAATGCTACGGAAGACGAAAAGAACAACTGCAACTGGAACAGCTGGGTGCTCCCTGCTAACAACGGTGGATTGAACAACTGGAAAGCAGAGGATGTGATCTCCTTTGATCAGGAGTAAATGCCATTTCCTGTTTTCTTTGTGTATATTGTGCAAAGATAAAAGTGGTTCCTGAACAATCGAACCATGAGCTTGAAAGCCGTGTGCCTTAGCACAACGGTCCTTCTATAAAAAGGGTTTGTCATATCATGATTATGTGCATTCAATAAAATCATGGGATGCTTGCATGTTCAAAATTTTGTGATCCTTTTTCTTTCTTTATTCGCTTTCAAATAGCTATGTTTTTCTCTTCATACACACTCACATATCTACCATGCAGATTCACATACACGCTGGATCCAGTCAATAACGACTCTGCTATTGCCCGTCATGACTTTGAAAATCCGATCTACCAAACTGAGGACGAAAGTGAGGAAGATTGTGAAGTGCCAAGAGAAATTGCAAGACTTCTAGAACAAGAAGAAAAAGCCATACAGCCTCATGAGGAGCCGATTGAGGTCATCAACTTGGGCAGTGACGAAGAAAAGAAAGAGGTCAGAATTGGGGCTGACTTAGAAAACAGTGTCAAGCAAAGACTGATTCAATTGTTGCAAGACTACGCCGAGATATTCGCCTGGTCTTATCAAGATATGCCTGGCCTTGACACGGACATTGTAGTTCATCGCCTGCCAATCAAAGAAGGAAGCACTCCGGTCAAACAGAGACTGCGAAGGAGTAAGCCTGATATGTCAAAAAAGATCAAAGACGAGGTTGAAAAACAATTCAATGCCGGATTCCTAAAAGTTGTAAGTTATCCTCCTTGGATAGCTAACATCGTGCCTGTACCCAAAAAAGACGGGAAAGTCAGAATGTGTGTAGACTACAGAGATCTGAACCGGGCAAGCCCTAAAGATGATTTCCCTTTACCGCACATCGATGTACTAGTTGACAATACCGCACAATGCAAGGTATTCTCCTTTATGGACGGATTCTCAGGGTACAATCAAATCAAGATGGCACCCGAAGACATGGAAAAAACAACCTTCACAACTCCCTGGGGAACCTTTTGTTACAAAGTAATGCCCTTTGGTCTAAAAAATGCTGGAGCTACCTACCAACGAGCAATGGTAACACTATTTCATGATATGATTCATCAGGAAATAGAGGTGTATGTCGATGACATGATCGCAAAATCCAACACCGAAGAAGAACATTTGAGTCATTTACACAAGCTGTTTGACAGACTCAAGAAATACAGATTGCGACTGAACCCGAACAAGTGTACCTTTGGAGTAAGATCCGGTAAACTCTTAGGTTTCATCGTCAGCAGTAAAGGTATTGAGGTTGATCCTGCCAAGGTCAAAGCCATTCAAGAAATGCCTATACCCCGTACCGAGAAACAAGTCAGAGGATTCTTGGGACGTCTAAACTACATAGCCAGATTCATTGCCCATATGACTCCTACTTGTGTGCCAATCTTCAAATTACTGAAGAAAGATCAAGTGGAAAGATGGAATGACAAATGCCAGTTAGCCTTTGATAAAATCAAAGAATACCTTCAAAAACCGCCAATCTTGTTACCTCCTGTGGAAGGCAGACCTCTGATAATGTACCTAACTGTGTTAGAAGATTCAATGGGGTGTGTACTCGGACAACATGACGATTCCGGTCGAAAGGAGCACGCAATCTACTATCTTAGCAAAAAGTTTACCGATTGTGAAACAAGATACTCACTACTCGAAAAAACTTGCTGTGCCTTAGCATGGGCGGCTCGCCGACTAAGACAGTATATGCTAAATCACACCACTTTCCTGATCTCCAAGATGGATCCAATCAAATACGTGTTCGAAAAACCTGCTCTCTCTGGAAGGATTGCAAGATGGCAAATGATCCTAACAGAATATGACATTCAATACACTTCGCAAAAAGCAATCAAAGGAAGTGTGGTAGCTGATCATTTAGCTCATCAAGCAGTAGATGATTATCAGGCATTGAACTTTGACTTCCCAGACGAAGACATTATGCTAGTCAATGACTACAAACAACCAGGATCCCGATGGACTATGGTTTTTGACGGAGCTTCTAATGCGCTCGGCAATGGCATCGGAGCTGTGATCATTTCCCCCACAGGAGGTCATACACCCTTCACCGCCAGATTGTGTTTCAATTGCACCAACAATATAGCCGAATACGAAGCATGCATTCTGGGTCTCAAAGCTGCAATTGATCTAAAAATCAAATTCCTTGAAGTCTACGGAGACTCGGCCTTGGTAATCTACCAAGTCAAAGGGGAATGGGACACAAAGCACCCAAATCTAATTCCATACAAAGAACATGTGTTGAGTTTGATTCCTTACTTCGAGGAGATCACTTTCGAACACATCCCACGCGAAGAAAATCAACTAGCTGATGCCTTAGCTACCATGTCATCCATGTTCAAAGTCAATTGGGACGACGAAGCTCCTATGATCACCATTTACAGGCAAGACGAACCAGCCTATTGCAATGAGATCGATACCAAACAAATGGAAGACAAATCATGGTTCCATGAAATACAAAGGTATCTCGAAACCCAGGAGTACCCTGAAGGGGCATCTATTAACGACAGAAAGTTTCTAAGGAGATTTGCCTCCAAATTCTTCCTAAGCAATGGAACTTTGTACAAGCGCAACCATGACTCGACTTTACTTCGTTGCGTAAACAAGAAGGAAGCAGAACAAATCATGGAAGACATACACAATGGTACCTTCGGTACTCATTCCAACGGACATACAATGGCTAAAAAGATCTTGAGAGCAGGTTACTACTGGTCTACCATGGAGACAGATTGCCATCATCATTCCAAAACTTGTCACAAATGCCAGATATATGCCGACAAAGTGCATGTACCTCCAGTTCCATTAAACGTTCTGACGGCTCCTTGGCCTTTCGCAATGTGGGGTATTGATATGATTGGAGAAATCAAACCTACTGCTTCCAACGGACATCGCTTTATCCTGGTCGCTATTGACTACTTCACAAAGTGGGTAGAGGCAGCTTCATATGCTTCTGTCACCAAGAATGTGGTAGCCAGGTTTATCAAGCACAATCTCATTTGTCGGTACGGCATCCCCGAAAGGATCATCACTGACAATGGCACGAATCTAAACAACAAAATGATTACTGAACTCTGCACGCAGTTCCAGATCAAACATCATAATTCTTCTCCATATCGACCAAAGATGAACGGCGCTGTCGAAGCCGCCAACAAAAACATCAAGAAAATCATACAAAAGATGACAGTAACCTACAAAGACTGGCATGAGATGTTACCTTTTGCTCTTCATGGTTATCGCACATCTGCGCGTACTTCAACAGGGGCAACTCCATTCTCGTTAGTCTACGGTATGGAAGCAGTTCTCCCAATCGAAATCCAGATTCCTTCCTTAAGGATCATGAAAGAAGCCGATCTAGACGAAGACGATTGGATTCAAACTCGATTCGACCAAATACACTTGATCGATGAGAAAAGACTTGCAGCTATCTGTCATGGCCAGCTATACCAAAAGCGCATGATCAAAGCATTCAACAAGAAAGTCAAAAGTCAAGCATACCAAACTGGTGGCTTGGTTATCAAACGCATCATCTTACCACAAGGTGATCCCAGAGGCAAATGGACCCCCACCTACGAGGGACCATTCATAATCAAGAAAATATTCTCCGGCGGTGCCATGTTGCTTACCACCATGGATGGCGAGGATTTCCCACACCCTGTGAATGCGGACATAGTCAAAAAGTACTTTGCTTAAAAAAAAAAAATACAGCTCGCTAAGTTGAAAACCTGAAAGGGCAACTTAGGCAAAAATGAGCGTCTCGGTGGATTGAAAACCCGAAAGGGCGATCCAGGCAAAAATTAGAGACAAAACAAATACAATCCCGGTAGGCTGAAAACCTGAAAGGGCAGCCTAGGCAAAAATTAGGGAATAAAGCATACAACTATGTCCCGCTCAGCTGCCTACTCACCGACAAGGTTCAACACCTCAAAGACACCGATCAGTCCAATCACTTTCTTCCAACAAGTGAGGGATGAGATGCTCGAAGACAGATTGGCAATAGCAGAATTGAAACTTGACTGGATCGTTCTCACATAGCTATTTCTTTTCATAAATACTTTTCAAAACTTTCTGACAATTTCCTACTTCTAGGATTGTTGTCTCCCTATACTAATCCGCCTATCACGGCACCTTTTCAAAAATCAATGCAGCTTATAACTAACATTTTCATTTTTTCTGTTTTGAATACGCGAGCATCCCAATGATATTTTGAATGAACATATGCATTTGAATATGATTGATGTTTACCAGGAAAAACAGGAATAGCATTCCGGACATGTCCCAATTATTTGGACATTATCCTAAACCAGCATCAGAAGGAAGTTTCCCCAATGGAGACACATTCCTCAACAAATCCCTCAAAAAGATTTTTCTTTCGAAAGAAGTCTTATTCCCCAGCAGGGTTGTTCCAGATTACTGTCTTCAGAAGGTGTGATCTCCGCACCCAAACTTGGTCAGATAGTGCATCGGAGGATTATGCATCTTCCTCATTCCCACTCCAAAGGGCGTCACAGTCCGAACTCTCAAAACTACTGTTCATCCCCGAGCAGTAATCAAAGATCCTTCAATAGAACATCCTGGTTCTCAAAGAATTTCCCCAACCCAGGGTACTCAAGCGAGACAGAAGATCATCAACAACCACGATGCCTTCACTTCCAAATGGCTAGCAGGGATTTATTTTCCCAATCACAATGCCTTCATTTCTTGACGACTAAGCTGGGATTTATTTTCCCAATCAGGAGCTTGACACGCTCTAAGCTGCATAAACCATGCATCACATTCACACTCATATTCACATTCACAATCATGCATCATACGCATATTCATACACAACATAACTTGCATATTTCTCCTCTAGCTCGAGGATCTCATATCATACATGCATCATAGACATCGCATATTATTAACTTGATTTTTCAGGTAGACAGATGTCTTCAGCAAAGATGTTCTCACTCACATGCAGTGTTCATCCTGAATCTTATTCAGACAAGCAGTCCTTTCAGATACAATCAAACCAAAGATTCACTCTGAAGAACTCTCATTCTCAACTCATTTATCATCTAACATTGCTAGTCTAAGGCGATACCTCAGACGGTTCCAGAACGATCTAGCATTTCAGATCTAAGGCGATACCTCCGACGGTTCCAGAACGATCTAGCATTTCAGATCTAAGGCGAAACCTCAGACGGTTCCAGAACGATCTAACATTGCAGATCTAAAGTGATACCTCAAACGGTTCCACAATGATCAACTTTCAAATCCTTCATCAAGATATAATCAACAGATTCATTCTGATGAACAAACCATCAACACATTGTCCAGGTGGCATCCGAAAGCCCATCTCAGGTAATGTTTCAATCTGCCAACAACATTTCACAGACAACATTCAAATGCAACTTCCAACATCTCTGCTGATCAAGGTAAGTGCAAATTTTCAGGGCATCTATTTATTCAATCATCTTCTACCCTCAGATTTCAGACAATCTCTTCAGGTTTAAGAAGATTGAATAGGGGCAACTGTTATACCCCAAAATTTGCCCACTTCTTTTTTCAGGAAAGTTTCAATATGAAAATTAAGAGTCTCATATAAACATGGATTTTTTCAAAATATCCTGACATATGAAGAACTTGGTTTTCAGAATTTTTCTTACACAGTAACTTGGCTTACAGTGGAATTTATTCTTACGCAAACGCCAAATACTGTTCTTTACTTCACAAATACTATTTATTTATTTTACAGATAAATAGTACTAACACAGTTCATGCAGGGTTAAATCTTTTTGCAGGCGCAAAAGCAGGAAACTCACACTGTACTGGTAACAATTGTTTTTGTTTTCCCACTAACTTTTGTGCTATATTCCATTATTTTCAAAATCTTTTCAAATCTATCCTTTCAAATTCAAATCTCAACTTTATTCTATCCATCTCTCTTTTCCCAACAATACCTTACACTTTCTTTCAAATCTCACTACCACTCAAATTTCCTTTTGTACGGAATCACATCATTCCCCAACGTCTCTATCATCTTTCCATTCTATAAATACCTCTCATTCTTCCCACAAATCTCACATCAAATTCTAAATCATCTTTCAAATTTCTACTTCATAATCCATTTTCTTTCTTCTTCCCTAGCAAAAATGGCAAAATGGATAGAGACACTGCTTCTTACAGTCATCACCATTGCTACGGTGATCATGACTTTCTTCTGCCTACACAGTCCTGAGAAGTGTGGACCTGCAATGGTTGCATGCTCCCAATCCTCTACATGTTATTAATCATAGCATGGTTCATCAACCGTCATTTTTAAAATTTGCCGTGTTTCTTATTTTCTTAAACGTACCGTTTATTCGTCGTACTGTTCAATATAGTATGTAATATTTATACTGTCAGTATTAAATGTTGTACTAGTTGTCATAATATTGCTTAATTACTAAGATAATATTTTGTGTATTTTCTGCCAGTCAAATATTTCTATTTCTGTGCATTAAATAATTTTCAGGTTATTATCGGTAATTTTGCCCGCATACCGTAAATATCAGTTATTTATTATGTTTCTGTTTTCTAACAAGTCATGTAAATAAATTTTCATGCTTCACACCAAACAAAAACAAAAATAACAACAAAAAAAAAAAAAAAAAAAAAAAGAAAATTAACTTTGACGGTTGATTTTTCACTTTAACTGCTGCTTCAGTACACGAACAGTCGGTTGACAGACAAACTGCAGACAGTACAATTCACAGTGATTTGTACAATCAATCAAATCAATCATTCACAATTCAAATTTCCAAGATTTTTGTGTTAGAAGTCTTCTGAATATCACATGATTAGCAGAAACTCAACACTGCACAAAAATCAGGTACGCTTAACTGCCTCCTATACAGACAGTCCCTAATCAGGGTTTTTCTTGTTTTAACAGGAGCAACAAGTTTTGAGAGCTCAAATGGATTTCATATACATCCATACATCTCAAAGTACCATCATACAAATTTTCAAACTTCAATTCACTCAGACGCACCGTCAGCAGCTCAAACAGTCAACAGACGACCCGTTTGACCAAAAAAGTCAACTGACAGTCAAAAATGAAATTTTTTGTCAAAGTCCATATTTTGTCAAAGGATTCAACATTTGATCATTGGATGATCACAATTCATCAAGGAAAGATCAAAAATCAACAAAACCCTAAGATTCAAAATTAGGGTTTTTGCCTGAAAAGTCAACTCAACTTTGACTGATCATAACTCTCTCATCCTTCATCCAAAAAATGTCAACCAAAGCTCATTTTGAAGGAAATTCAATTATCTTTCAAATGCAATTGATCCCATGGTCATAGCATTCACCATTTGAAAAATATGGCCAAAGACATTACAGGTCATTTTCAAAGTCAACAAAAAGACACTTTTTTCAAATGGACACACAAGGAGAACCAAAAATCATTTTGATATGAGACCAAAGACATTGGTTAGAGGACTCTTTGAGGTTTCCAAAAAGTGCAAGATCTCCTTCATATGACAAAAATTGAAGGATTTACACCTTGTTGAAGTTGGCTAAATTTTGGGAAAATGCATGAAATCAACATTGCTCAAAAATGTTTTTTTTCCAAATGAGTCCAAGTTTTTATGGTCCAAACATCTTTGCCATGTTACTATGGGCCTCCCACGACCAAGACAAAGCCCACATCTTTATTGGCCATTTTTTGCATAATTTTATCTTACTTTAAGATTAAAATTAAAAGGAAAATGCATGGATAATGGTTGCTTGGCCTCCAAGTATGACTCACTTCAAGGAATCTTCATTTTTTCTGCAAGAATTGAAGAGCAAGACAAGAGCATTGAATGGAGTCAAGCTTGGTCAACAATTCAAAGATTTTTAATATTTTAAAAATCAAACTTTCAACAAAGACAACAAAGCTTCTTAGCTTGAGTTCCAAGCAACTTTGGGCTATAAAAGAAGCATCATACTTCAGCAAAAGGGGGACACACGAAATAGGGCAAGAGTATAGCAAGAAATATCACAAAAATTCTCAAAATTTGCATATACTTTGTAATTTTCAAATTCAAATTTCCAATCAATATCAATACCAATAAACACTTCTAATCATCTCCTCAAACATTATAGAGTAAGATTGAGCTCTAAATATAGACATATGAGAGTCGTATAAAGCACTTAAAGCTCTTCATGTACATATGAGTTTTATTTTCGTTTTTGTATATGCAACTAATTTCACTGCAAACTAACCACCCTAAC